>NC_092055.1:77212642-77458845 GCF_003086295.3 Arachis hypogaea
TGTTTCTGGGTTTTGTCAGCTAGTTGAAGGATCACATCTGCGGATTTTAACTCATTGATTTGCAGCTTCCTCATGAGAGATAAGGGCATTAGATTTATGCTTGCTCCAAGATCACACAACCCTCTGTCAATCATTGTGTCCCCTATAGCACAAGGGATGTAAAAACTCCCTGGATCCTTCTTCTTTGTGGGTAGCTCCTTTTGGATAAGTGCACTACACTCTTTATTCATCACCACTGTTTGCTCACCCTTCAATGGGCTTTTCTTGATTAGTAACTTCTTCATGCACTTGATATATGATGGCATCTATTGAAGGGCTTCAATAAAGGGGATATTGATATGAAGAGACTGAATGTGTCTAGGAATCTAGAATATGTCCTCTCTTTCTCACCACTCCTGAGTCTTTGAGGGAATAGTGCCTTTGGTATATATGGCTGGCTTCAGGATTTCCTTCTCCATGGACTCCTTCCTTTGTGTAAGGTTAATTCCATGATCTTCCCCTTCCAAATTCATCTTTGGATCTTCTTGGTTGTGCTTTGTTGGCTTGTTAACTTCTTCCTCTCAACTCTCCTCACTTCTTAGGGTGATGGACTTGCACTCTTCCTATCTTACATTCCTTGTTTTCCCTCTTGGATTCTTCTCAGTGTCACTTGAAAAGCTATCAGTAGATTTGGGAATTTGTTGAGAAAGATGTCCTACTTGGGATTCAAGCTTCTTAATGGCATCCCCTTGGTTATTCATACTAGATCTCACTTCTTCCTTAAATGCTTTATTGTCCTAAAATTCCTTGTATAGATCTCTAAGCAAGGCCTCGATCCAGGATAGTCTATCCTCAAATGGTGATGGTGGGTTGGAATTGAAGGTTGAGTGTGGTGTTTTGTGTTTGATATGGAGGCTGGAAAGAGTTATTGTGTGGGGTTTGGTATGGTCTTTGGTTAGTTTATTGGTAGGTGGAATTGTGGTAATGGTTGGAGTTTTGGGGCCTATGGTCTTGAGTTTGGTTTTGCTAGTTTTTCCACCCAAATTTGGTGGTTCTTCCAACCAGGATTATAGGTTTTGGAGTGTGGATCATAGGGTTGTCTTGATGAGTTTCCAATATAATTGGCTTGCTCCAATCACCTTCTTCCTCTGCATTCACCCTTTCTTGAGCTTGTGGTTGAGTATGGACTACTGCAACTTGGTTCATTTCCATATGCTTGGTGAGGTCAGCCAATTGCTTGGTGATCAACTTGTTTTGAGCTAGCAATGCATGCATGTGATTAAGCTCCATCACCCCTCTGTTTGAATTTCTATCAGAGGTATAGAAGTACTCACTGTTGGCCACAGTTTCTATGATGTCAATGGCCTCATCAATTGTCTTCTTCTTGTTGAGAGAGCCTCCTAAAGAGTGATCTAAAGCCTTCTTTGATTCTTGTGACAAGCCTTCATAGAAGATGTGCAACTGTACCCATTCATTGAACATGTCCGGGGGGCATTTTCTTGTCAACTCCTTGTATCTCTCCCATGCTTTATAGAGAGTTTCACCATCTTGTTGTTTGAATATTTGTACCTCATCCCTCAACCTGTTAACTCTTTGGGGAGGGTAGAATCTTGCCAAGAATTTGTTCACCACCTCTTCCCAAGTTGTCAAGCTCTCCTTAAGAAATGATTCTAGCCACTTTGCTGCCTTGTCCCTGAGAGAAAAGGGGAACAACAACAGTTTGTAGGTGTCAAGATGGACATCATTGGACTTCACTATATCACATATTCTCACAAATGTGGTTAGATGTTAGTTGGGGTCTTCCTGGGCACTTCCTCCAAATGAACAATTATTTTGAACAAGGGTGATAAGTTGAGGTTTTAACTCAAAGTTGTTGGCATGAATGGTTGGTTTTAGGATGCTACTTCTACAAATCCGAGGATTGGGATTGATATAAGAGCCTAAAACTCTCCTCTCTTGCCCAACATGATTGGCTGCACCCTCTCTAAAATGATTATGCACCTCTTCTTCATGATGGTTTTCTATATCATCCTCCATATTTATATCCAGGTCCTCCTCTTCTTCCTCTGTACCAACAACCCTTTTTCCTCTTGCTTCCCTCCTTAGTCTAACGAAGGTCCTCTCAGGTTCAGATTCAAAAGAGGTTGAAGCTCCTCTTCTTCTACCTGTCATACAATCAACAAAAACACACTAGAAAGATACAAGTAAAGGACTCACTCTTATTGAGAATTATGCTTAGGATGAGTAGTGCAATTGATCAAACAGTTAGTGGGTTAGTATGCTGAAATGTAAATAAGCAATGGAAAAATAAATCAAAGTGCTGAAACTGAAAGTAACTAAGCTGAAATGAACAAATCAACAAAGAAAATAAAATTTTCAATCTAGTTATCCTCTAATTTAATCATTGTCAATGCAAAATCAATCCCCGGCAACGGCGCCATAAACTTGATGCCAAATCTCCCTCGGTAAGTATACCAAATTATCGTCAAGTAAAAACTCACAATAGAGTGAGGTCAAATTCCACAGGGATTGATTGGTTCAGCAACTTTAATTAAAGGAATTTTCTAATTAAATTAAGCAAAGTTGGGTTGAGAGTTGCAGAAAGTAAAATGGCAGGAAAGTAAATAACAAGAAATGTAAATGACAAAAAGTAAATTGTAGAATATAAATTGCATGAAAGTAAACTTGCAGAAATTTAAATGGGAATGGGGATGATGAGCATAAATGTAAATAGCGGAATTAAAGAGAATGGGTAAGATCATAGATGGGGGAATTCATTAGGCTTAGGAGATGTTGCATTCTCCGGATCAAGTTCATTCTTATCTCTTCGTCAATCAATGCATTTATTGATCTCTTGGCAATCTTAGGTGATTTAATCCCAATTCTTTGGCAATCCAATCTCTCTAAGCTTGAACAATTTCCCAATTTCTTGATCTAATTTCTCATGGAAAGATATGAAATACGGTCACTGATTATACTACATATTTTTCTAGATAAAAGCATTGGTAGGATTATATATCACAGTATCCATCCAACCCCCTATCCAGTCCAACATGAGAATGCATTTCTAGCAAGATTTTCTCATTCCTTTTTCAAGGTTCAAAGGAAATCCAAGTATGAGCGATTCTCTTCCGAGACAATTACACAATTGGATGAAGATCGAAAGCTTTCAAGTAAATCAAGAGAAAAGAAAGAAGAAGAATGAAAACTACAATTGATCCATTGAATTACAACAAAGCTTCCTAACCCAATGAAAGGGGTTTAGTTGTTCATAGCTCTAGGAATGAAAATTGAAAATGAAAAGTACATTTCAAAATAAACTGAATTACAGAGAAAGTACAAATATAGACTATTTTTAAACCTGGATCCCCCCAATTGCTAATCTCTTTCTAGTTCTAAACTACCCCTATATATACTATTCTGATCTTCAGTTAGCTCTGTAAGTCTCTGGATGTGGGCCTTTAAGCATAGTTGAAGTAGTTACAATCTTAGTGGGCTTAGCTCATCTTGCAGGAAGAGTTTGAGTCAAGTATTTTCACGTTAGTCAGGCCGTTAGTATGGTTAACGTCAAGTGCAAATCTTGGTTCGAAGACGTTAGTGACACTAACTTTGTCACTAACGTTCCCAAACCTTTTTAAAGCCACGTTAACCCCACAGTTAGTGGCACTAACGTTGCCACTAATGTAGCCTTTCCTTAACATTGATAACGTTAATGGTGTTAACTACACCATTAACGTCAAATCCATCCCTTCCTCCACGTTAATGGCCCACGTTAGTGGTGTTAACGTGACAATTAACGTGGGCATACCATGGCTCTAAGACGTTAGTGGTATTAACTATACCACTAATGTTGCAAAGTTCCTCCTCTTCCATGTTAGTGCCCACGTTAGTGGCACTAATGGGGTTACTAACGTGGGCTTCTTTGGTCATTCCTAACGTTAGTGGCATTAATTATACCACTAACGTTGCAAAGCCCCCCTTCTTCCACGTTAGTGCCAACGTTAGTGGTACTAACGGGGCCACTAACGTGGGCTTATATGTCCTTTGAAGACGTTAGTGGCATTAACTATACCACTAATGTTGGAAGCCTTCCCCTTTTCTACGTTAGTACCCACATTAGTGGCACTAACGGGGTCACTAACGTGGGCTTATAATGACGTTAGTGGCATTAACTATACCACTAATGTTGGAAGCCTTCCCCTTTTCTACGTTATTGGCCACGTTAGTGGACACGGCTCTTCACTGCTTCTTGTTACCTGAAACCAAACAAACAAAGTGCATCAAAGTCTTGCTCTTAATCATGAGATGATGCATCATGCATTATATCATTCAATTCTTGCATTATTCTCATGAATTTGTTTTGAATTCACAATGTTTGCTTGAATCAAGGTATGGATGATATTCAACCAAATACTTGCTTATTTCCTATGAAAATAAATGACACTAACCTAAAACCTACAAAAAATGGCTAGTAAAACTAGCCAAGATGCCCTAGCATCACGCACGAGTCATGACACTCGTTCTGCTCAGTGCGTAGGCACAGGTGTGTGCGTGGGCACACAAACCAGAACTTCAAATTTTCTGTAACATCACAGATTGCATATTTTTGACCCAAACTTCCAACTTTTATATAGTTTTCCACAAAATCTATACTGTTTTAAAGCTCCTTAAATTATCTTTAATTTGATTCAAGATCCAATCAATTTAAAAAACTGAGGCTCAAGATATGATCCGCCAAAGTTGGCAGAAAATCCATTTTTACCAAAAATATTTAAAACTCAATTTTACGCAAAATCTTCATTCAAAACCAATTGTTCTACATCCTATCAAGTTGATAAACCACTATTTTTTGGTTTATCTTGTGCTAATTTGAGTGGTTTTTATCAACTCTTTACTCACTTATTCATACTATTTGCATGATTTTACAATTCCTTCCTAATTATGCTCTATGATTGAAAACTTGCCTCCTAAGCCTTTAAATTGTGTATTTTTAATGTCCCTTCATACCAGTCGGTGCTGTGATCTGTGTGTTCAGTGTTTTCAGGCTTTACAGGGCAGGAATGGCTTAGAGGATGGAGAGGAAGCTTGCAAAAATGGGAAGAACACAAGAAACTAAGGAGACAACCAGCGAGAAGCGACGCACACGCATGGCTCACGCGTGTGCGCGATTTGGAGAAATTCACAGCAACGCGTGCGCGTACCTGACGCGTACACGTGGAAGCGAGTTTGTACAGCGACGCGTGCGCGTACCTGACGCGTACGCATGACACGGGAAAATGACCAGCGACGCGTATGCGTAACTGACGCGTACGCGTGACTGATGCGTACGCGTGACATGCGCGATCTGCAGAAATCACAGAAAATGCTAGGGGCGATTTCGGGCCGAGTTTGGATCCAGTTTTCGGCGTAGAAACATAGAATAGAGCCAGGGAACAGTAGAGACTCAAGAAACATTCTCATTACGCTTAGTTTTAGTTTAGATTTTGAATCTTAGAGAGAATTCTACTCATTCCTCTAGGGTTCTTCACATTCATAGTTTTTAGAGTTTCATGCTTTTGCTTTTGGATACTGAGAAAAATCATTACCTCCATTGAAGTTTCATTATTCTAGTTTGTTTTCTTATTCCTTTACTTTTTACTGCCCATTAACCCTGTTTGGATAAGTATGTTGCATTTTGGGATTTATTAATGTAAAGAACCATTTTTACTTTTAATTAATTTTTAATTATTGTTTATCATGTCTTCCTTTTATTCCCTTTTTAATTCTGTGAAGTTTATATTCATGTTAATGGAGTAGTCTCCTAACTTGATTGGGAGTTGATTAAAAGGAGAACCTTGAGTTGGAATACTTAAGTGTTAATCCTATTTGGTAGTTGATGACTGATAACTCTAGTCTCTAATTCTAATCCTTTCTGAGGAGAGGATTAGGACCTGAGAATATAGTTGGTTAGTTAGTTACTTGACTTTCCCTTATAAATTAAGGGATGACCAAGTAGAGCAACAACCTTTTATTATTACACTTGAGAAATTCCAACAAGGATAGAAATTCCAATTAATCTTCTCCTGGTCAAGGCTTTTAATTGAATTATATAAATTCTCTCGTTAATTTCCGTTGCTCAATTTTACAATTATTTATTTTTCTGTTTCTCAAACTCAAAAATCTCTTGGAAAAACCTCTGACCTATAAGCTGCACTCTTTTTGTCAACTTGTTGGGAGACGACCTGGGATTCATACTCCCAGTATTTTATTCTTAAATCTGTCATAACTCTTCTAAATTGATAAGCGGACTTTTGCTGGTTGAGGACTGTACTTGCAACATATTTCTTATATCAAATTCTTAATCGGCCAATTTATGCCACGTCAATTTTTGGCGCCGTTGCCGGGGAGTTCCAATAGTGTGCTAATTTATTGATTGAAATTTATTTATTTGCATTTTTTATTTTATTTTATTACCATGAGCTGTATGTTTCTTTTGTTGAATGACGTGTTCACTGCCTGATCCGAGCTTAGTCGCATTTGATCTTGAAATTGAAAGAACTCTTTCACGTATTAGGCGAGCTCGGCGTCGGCTAGCCTCTGAGGGTGGTGAAGTGGTTGTTGCCAATTCACCAGTCTTATCTGAGAGCGAATCTGAAGCGGCATTTAAGGAAGAAACAAGCTCCTCTACTACTAATTCAGTTGATTTACGTGCAGGTAACATGACAGCACCCAGGAGGATTACTCTCCAGGAGGCAGGAGCCCCAAACTTTACTCTACAACCGTATCAAGAGCGTCACCCAAATCTGGCTGCAGATTTTGAACTGAAGACTGCGCTAATCAACTTGATACCTAAGTTTCATAGCTTATCGGCTCAGGAGCCTATCAAGCACCTCAAGAATTTTTAGACAGCCTGTTCTACTGTTCGGCGTAATGGTACAGATGAAACTTCTGTTCTGCTAATCGCCTTCCCATTTTCTCTTGAGGGAAAGGCGAGGGAGTGGTATTACTCCCAACCTGAAGCAACTGTTACCAAGTGGGACACGCTCAGGAGAGAATTCTTGGAAAAATACTTTCCGGCTGAAGTTACAGACAGACTAAGGAAGGAGATTTCCTGCATCGTCCAAGGTGAATCAGAAATCCTTTATGAGTATTGGGAGCGCTTCAAAAATCTTCTGGATGCATGCCCCCACCACATGATTGACAAATTGGTATTGATCAGCTACTTCACACAAGGCATGAAGCCTCAAGATAAGACTATATTGGATGGTGCTAGTAATGGTTCTCTGAAAAAGTACAAGATCGCAGATGAAGCGTGGCAACTGATCAGTGACCTAGCTGAGTCCACCCAGAATCACAGGCACAGGAACAGCCACCCCAAGGTTATTGCAGAGGTTTTCTCTAGCATTGAGACTACTGCTCTTACACAGGGTCTGTGTGAGATGACTAACCTACTGAAGCAGATAAATCTGAATCAACAACAATCTCAACCTCCCTCACCACAACATAGTCAACAACTAGTTTCTCAGAGAGTGTGCGGGATATGTGCATGCTATAGTCATTACACTGATGAGTGTCCGCAGCTCCAACAAGAGGACAACACCTTGGCAGCTACTCACAATTTCTATAACCGCCTAAATCAAGGCTCATATCAACAAGGCGGCAACTACAACCAAGGTGGTAACTATAACCAAGGATGGCAAGACAACTCCAACCAGGGCTGGAGAGATAACTCCAACCATGGTTGGAGGGACAACTATAATAGAGGAGGCAGAGATAACCAGAGAAATCAGAGGTGGAATAATAACAACAATCAGTAGAACCAGAATCAGCAGAACCATTCCTATCAACAGCAAAATCAGAACTAGCCTTACAGAGCACCTCACCTAAGGTAGTCCCAAGGACCTCAGCACAACCAACAACAGGTCCCTCAGATCACTTACCCTCCTTCCTCATCTAATGACGAGATGCTTCGTTCTCTTGCACAAGGACGACAAGACATTCAAACTACACTGAACTCTACTTTAAATGGTCTGAATGCCACTTTACAAGCTCTTGTCTCCCAGATAGATTCATTACCTACTCCCACCAACCAGCCTTCAAGCTCCAGTGGAATTCCTTTTCAACGCTTACCCAACCCCAAGGGTGGCATAAATTCCATCACTTTGAAGTCCGGAACCACACTGCAAGAGAGGAATCAGAAGGAGCCAAGCCCACAAGAGCACACCCCAGATGAAGACATGATTGAAGTGGAGGATGCTGAAGAGGAAGATGAAGTACAAGACATGGTTGAAGAACAAGTAGCTCCACCAAGGAACAGAGAACCAAAGGAAGCTGAAGCTGTAAGAGACACCGTTCTTATCCCATTTCCACACCTTGCAAGGAAGTCCAGAAAGCAGATGGAACTTGATCCCAAGATGGTAGAAATCTTCAAAAAGGTTGAGGTAACTGTACCCCTTTTTGATGTTATTCAGCAAATACCTAAATATGCAAAGTTTCTAAAAGATTTGTGCATACAAAAGGATAAGATTAATGAATTAGAAACTATTCCTTTAGGTAGTTCCATATCTGCTTTAATGGGGGATATACCTGAAAAATGTAGTGACCTAAGTCCATGCATGGTTAACTGTACCATTCAAGGTGTAATATTTTCTGACTGCATGTGTGATTTAGGAGCGTGCGTGAGTATTATGCCTTTGACTATATATGATACTTTGAGGCTCCCTCCCTTAAAAAGGTCGGCAGCTCGTTTTGTGTTAGCAGATAAAAGCATTATTATAGTGGTTGGAATTGTTGAGGACGTGCTGGTGAGCATCAAGGGGCTCATATTTCCCATTGACTTCTATATCTTGGAGATGCCCAAAATGACTCAGGAAGACTAATAAGCGGATAATTTATACGCTTTTTGGCATTATTTTTAGGTAGTTTTTAGTATGTTTTAGTAACTTTTAATTATATTTTTATTAGTTTTTGTGCAAAAATCACATTTATGGACTTTACTATGAGTTTATGTGTTTTTCTATAATTTCAGGTATTTTCTGGCTGAAATTGAGGGACCTGAGCAAAAATATGATTCAGAGGCTGAGAAAGGACTGCAGATGCTGTTGGGTTCGAAGTGGATTTTCTGGAGCTACAGAAGCCCAATTGATGCGATCCCAATTGCTTTGGAAATTAGACATCTTGGGCTTTCCATCAATATATAATAGTTCATACTTTTTCCGAGATTTGATGGCCCAAACTGGCGTTAAACGCCAGCCAGAGACCCTTTTCTGACGTAAAACGCCAGAACTTGCACACTTGGCGTTAAACGCCCATTTTGGCATCCAGGGTGGCGTTTAACTCCAATTTGAGGTATATGCACGTGAAAGCTTGAAAGATCAGCCCAAACACTCACCAAGTGGGCCCTGGAAGAGGAATTCTGCACTATCTACACCTAGTTACTCATTTTGTGTAAACCTAAGTTACTAGTTTAGTATAAAAGCTACTTTTAGAGATTTATTTTGAAACTCATGACATTTTACATCTCATATTATATTTTCTATGGCATGAGTCTCTAAACCCCATAGGTGGGGGTGAGGAGCTCTGCTGTGTCTCAATGGATTAATGCAATTACTATTGTTTTCTATTCAATCACGCTTGATTCTATTCTAAGATACTTACTCGTTCTTCAATATAGAGAATATGATGATCCGTGACACTCATCATCATTCTCAAATTTATGAACGCGTGCGTGACAACCACTCCCGTTCTACCTGAGCTCAACGTCGTCATTGGGCGACAGCTTGAGTGCGTATCTCTTGGTTCTCTAATCCATGGACCGAGTCCGTGAGATTAGAACCTTCGTGGTAGAGGCTAGAATCAATTGGTAGCATTCCTGAGATCCGGAAAGTCTAAACCTTGTCTGTGGTATTCCGAGTAGTATCTGGAACGGGATGATTATGACGAGCTTCAAACTCACGAATGTTGGGTGCAGTGACAGTGTGCAAAAGGATAGAGAGATCCTATTCTGACACAAGTGAGAACCGACAGATGATTAGCCGTGCGATAGCTTTATCCGGTATTTTTCATCCGAGACGAGAGATCTGACAGTTGATTAGCCGTACAGAAAGCGTGCCTGGTATTTTTCATCCGAGAGGACGGATGGTAGCCATTGACAACGGTGATCCACCAACATATAACTTGCCATTGAAGGAAGCCATGCATGTTTGGAGAAGAAGACAGTAGGAAAGCAGAGATTCAGATGACAGAGCATCTCCAGAACCTCAACTTGTTCCTCATTACTAAATCACAAGTATCATTCATTTTATGTTATTTACTTTTCATAAACAAAATCATTTTTATCATTAATCTCCTGACTAGGATTTACAAGATAACCATAGCTTGCTTCAAGCCGGCAATCTCCGTGGGATCGACCCTTACTCACGTAAGGTATTACTTGGACGACCCAGTGCACTTGCTGGTTAGTTGTGCGGAGTGTGAAAAGTGTAATCACAATTTCGTGCACCAAGTTTTTGTCGCCGTTGTCGGGGATTGTTCGAGTTTGGAGAACTAACGGTTCATCTTGTTGCTTAGATTAGGAAAAATTTATCTTTTTGGTTTAGAGTCACTAAATTTGAGTCTTTAATTTTCTTTTCAAAAATCTTATTTTTCTTTATTAATCTTTAATTTTCCTTTGAGTCTTTTGTTTGACTTTAGTTTCTTGTTTTAAGTTTGGTGTCAATTGCATGTTTTTATTTTCATTCAAATTTTTCGAATTGTATGTTCTTTTTATTCTTCATATTTTTGAGTTTTATGTTCCTTGTTCTTTCTTGATCTTCAAGTTGTTCTTATTTATTTTCCTTGTTTGATCTTTAGTTTTTCTTGCTTTGTGTCTTTCCTTGTTTTTCTTGTGCATTTTCAAATTATTAGTATCCAACGTATAAAAATTTTCAAGTTTGGTGTCCTTTATTTTTTTATTTTCCTAAAGATTTTCAAAATTTGTTGTTGGTGTTCATCTTAATCTTCAAAGTGTTCTTGGTGTTCATCTTGACATTCAAAGTTTTCTTGTTTGTTTTCTTTGTTTTGATCTAAAAATTCTAAGTTTGGTGTCATTTTATTGTTTTTCTCTTTCCTCATTAAATTCAAAAAATAAAAAATATCTTTTCTCTTTATTTTAATTGAATTTTCGAAATTTATATTAAAAAAAATTCAGATTTTTATTTTAAAATTTTTATCTTATCTTATCTTAGTTTCAAATTTCAAAATTCAAATCTTTTTTAAAAATCATATCTTTTTCAAAATCTTATCTTATCTTATTTCAAATTCAATTTTCAAATTTCAATTAAATTCCAAAATTCAAAATTCAAATTTCAAAATTTAAATTTAAAATTTTAAAAATCAAACCTTTTCAAAATTTAAATCTTTTTCAAATCTTTATGTTATATTGTTGACTTTTTCAAAATTCAAAATTCAAAATTTAAAATTCAAAATTTAATTTTCAAATTTAAAATTTAAATTTCAAAACTTTTTAATTTAAAAACTCATCTTCTCTTAAAATTCCTTATCTTCTCTTACCTAACTTATCTTTTCTAATCTCAAATCTTAAAATCAAATATTTTTTAAATCTTTTTCTTTTCTTAATTTTCGAAACTTGCATCATTTTTTCTATTTACTTTCTTTTAATTTCTTTAATTTCAAAAAAAAAAAGATAGAGAAAAAGAATAAAAATTTTTATTTCACAATCCACATCATCTCCCTTTCTCTATCATGGACCTAAGTGGAAATGAACAGTCCAGAAGGACTCTGGGGTCATGTGCTAACCCCACTATTGCTTCATATAGGAGTAGTATCTGTATACCCCCATCAGAGCCAGCAATTTTGAGCTATACCCTCAGATCATTATGATGGTGCAGTAAAACTGCCAGTATTTCGGTCTTCCACAGGAAGAACCTACTGAGTTCCTGGCACAGTTCTTACAAATTACTGACACAGTACGTGATAAGGAAGTAGATCAGGATGTCTACATATTATTACTATTTCCATTTGCTATAAAAAATCAAGCTAAGAGGTGGTTAAATAACCAACCCACAGCAAACATAAGAACATGGAAACAGTTATCAGACAAATTCCTGAATCAATATTTCCCTCCAAAAAGGATGACACAGCTAAGGCTGGACATCCAAGGCTTTAAACAAGAGGATAATGAATCCCTTTATAATGCCTGGGAGAGGTACAGAGGGATGCTAAGGAAATGCCCCTTTGAAATGTTTTTAGAATGGGTGCAGTTAGACATCTTTTACTATGGGCTTACAGAAAAGGCCCAAATATCTCTAGACCACTCAGCTGGTGTGTAACGACCCAATTTTCAGTATGTCTAGATCATACCGAAAACTGAGTGCTACTAATTTGTCTTCCTAATTATTATCTATTATTTATCATATGAGCCTGATTCGTTGTTGAAGTGTTGTTATTTTGCAGGGTAAATTTTTTTTAAAACATTTAAGTTGTCAGGCACGAACATACATAGATGATATCATAAGTAACAGTAAGATAAGCAGTCAAAAGTAAACACACATTTATATAAATTCATACATCTCAAACAACTGACATCATTCAGTCATCCAGCCTTTATTAGATCATAGATCTTTAGTTAGAACACCCCTAGATATAGCTAAATAATAACCTTATACATATATATATATATATACATACAACATCCCAGGCCCTGACCTGTTCAAGGAGTCCATAAGCTGGCGCCCAGGCTAGCCTAGACTCTTCACTCACCTAGTCCCTCTAAACTACTAATGTGAGGGAAAGTACATTCTAGGTCTTCAAAAATCAAGTCAGGTAGAGCGTTATCAGTAAACTACAGAAGGGTACTCATGCTTCCATCTGAAGGGAGAAGGGAGAGAGAAGGGGTAAGAACTGGGGAGTTCTTAGTAAGGTCGGTTTACACCCTGCAGCCCGACATTGCCTAGGAACTAGTCCTAGATATGGCGTTATCTCTGTAGGTGAACTTCGGCCTACATAAATAGCACTCCTGTAAGTGAACTTCGGCTTACAGGAATAGTTCAATCACAACACAACAACTTTCTATAGGTGAACTTCGGCCTATAGAAATGGAACCTCTGTAAGTGAACTTCGGCTTACAGAAATGGCACTCCTGTAAGTGAACTTCGGCTTACAGGTATCACAATTCTCTGTAGGTGAACTTTGGCCTACAGGAGCAACACCTTGAGATACACAATTGATATTCACTGTAGGTGAACTTCGACCTACAGGAATAACAATGCTCTTAGATGAACTTCGGCCTACAGGACCTCTAGGGCCAATAGAAAAGCAGCAGATGAACATACAATAGAATATCATGCCATAAGACTTAACTCTTTATCTTTATCCTCTTTTCCTCTCTTCTCTTTGACTTTTGATTCTGCACTTGTTATCTTCTTTATCATCTTTCCACAATCATAAATCAAGCATCACAATATCTCAGTGATCTCATTTCATAATTCTCTGTATACATCACAACATTAGCTTTTAATTCCCTCTCTTTCTAACATGATTACAAGCTTCTAAATCTTGTTTCATTACTTTATATACTTCTATACCCTTTCTTATACCTTTCCTTAGGTATTTAATTAAGAGAATGAGGAAATTCTAGACTCAAAACTGCTTTCCTAAAGCTTTTAGAGAAAACTGCCTTTTTGTCAATATTTTATTATTATTAATAAAATAATATTATTAATAAAATAATAATTTTAATATTTTAATATTAAAAAAATAATATTTTATTCAACTTTCAAAAATTGTATTTTGACCCCTGAACTTTTTAGAAATTACATTTTGACCCCTTAAGTTTTAATATTTGCACTTTGGTCCCGCAACTTTCCATTAATTAACTTTCAACCCCAAACTTTATAATAATTATAACTTGACCCCAAAATCATCAAAACCAACATTTTTCTTGTCCTTCATAGACCAAAAACATTTTCCCAAAAGTTCATCAGATTTCAGCTTGATTTTCAACTAGTTTTTCAATCTTTTCGGTAACTGATTTTTACCTGATTTTGACCAAACCAAAGAGCAACGTTTCAGCCATCAAATGCACATCAAAAAACATCAAATATCATGAATTTCATGGCTGGAAAGCCACGTTTTCCAGTAGCAACAACAACAACTTCAGAACCATCAAAAACATGATTTTCAAGCATTAAACAACAATATCTCATGATCAAACCATCATAGAAACACTCAAAATCAAGCCTCAAGAAACAATATCTGATTTAACACTTCAAGAACATAGCCAATCATTGATTAATTTACCAAACCTTACCTCCTTTGCTGCTGCCAAAAGTTGAGCCAAAAACAAGCTTCCAAAAGCACTTTTACGCCTATTTAAACATCAAAAACAACTTTAGAACCATATGAACCATGAAGGCTGAAGCTTCATGATGATGAAAAGAAGGTTATTCTCACCTTAAAGCAGCTAGAAATCACATTTACTTAGAGCCTATGGTGGTTGAACAAGAGATCCGAAGAGAAAACATGAAGAAAACACCATTAGCTTGAGTTTCCACCATGGCTGAAACTTCAAGGAGGAGGAGGAGCCATCATACCTTGATTTACTCCTTAAAAATTGTCATAGAAATGAAGAGGAGGAAGAGATGAACATTTTGGTCGGATTAGATTTTTGATAGGGTTTTAGTTTGAGAAAGAACGGAGGTTGAAGCTCAGGTGTTCATGGAAGTTCTCTTGGTTTTCTCTCATGGAATTCTAGCTTGTTTAGGAAGAAAAATGATAGTAATGATGATGCCTAGGAGACCGTGGGTTAGGATAAGCATTATTCTAAGTTTGGTATAAAAAAATATCTCAAGAAAGGATAATTACTAAAACTAGATGTATTAGAATACAAGTGTTTCTTACTTTTTCCTTAAGAAAGTTTTGCTTGGAGAGAAAGAAAGGAAACATGTGGTGGCTAACTCTGGGAGAGCCACGTGTCACTGGGTGCTAACTCATCAGAGTTTAAGAATAAAATATCATTCTGGAGATAATTACTAAAACTAGATACATCAGATTACACTACTAAAGGATAAGCATGAGCTTTACTAATATAAATGATACTAGTAACAAGATAATCATGAGAATAAAAGATATATGATGAAGCATTAGCATTGCTAAGTTCATCTAAGAATTCCGGTATTATCCATTACTGGTAGATTTCTAGCTCAGTTATTATATTACTAAACATAGATCAATATTAACCACAGCAAAGGAAATAATAATATAATATTCCAAATAAAATAATAATATATAAATATTATATTAATATAATTTTTCTCTCAAAATTCGTGACCGGCTCGTCACATAGAGACTAACCACGAAAATCAGAATTTTGAAATTCGGACTCGAAGTGGCTCAAAAACGCAACTTTTCACGACATGCTTACTTAGATCAGGAGAGGTGTCTGGTGCAGTCAAGCTGCTGACTCAGCAGCTTGATGACACAGCACCTGTGCAGCAGAGGTGCTTATATGCACTAAAATTCCTAAAAATTCCATAAAAATTTTGTTTGATCCCAAAAAAGCGCTGTTTCTTCGAGGCTTAAAGGTAGGCCGTTACATGGTGGATCTATACATATGAGAAAGATAATTGAAGAGGCTTAAGAGCTCATTGATACAGTTGCTAGAAATCAATATCTATACTTAGGTAGTGGGTCCTCCAAGAAAGAATAAGCTAAAGCAGTATGCACTGAACTTAGTCCTCAAGAACAAGTTGCTGAACTCAATCAGCAATTGCTTATTATAACAAAACAGTTTACAGAATTCAAAGAGATGCTCCAAGACACTAAAAATGCTAACCAGAATATGGAAGCACAATTGGATCAGACAAGACAGCAGCTATCTAAACAGATAACAGAAGAGTGCCAAGCTGTTCATTTAAGGAGTGGGAAGACATTGAATATCTCAACTCAAGGCAGCAGAAAGCCAAGAAAGGAACAACTGACAGAGGATGACCAAACCACTGCACGAAATCCCTCTGAGGACAGTAAGAGCTCAGAGAGGAATAATTCTGGCGTTCAAACGCCAGAAAAGGGTGAAAAGTTGGCATTGAACGCCTAGTGGATGGCTAATTTTGGCGTCCAAACACCAGAAAAGGGTAGCAACTTGTTTCCAATTCGATTTTTTTTCAATTTTTCATGTTTTAATTCATAATTTTTTGCATCAAACATATTTTAAATGTTCAAATTTCAATTTCTATTTTCAAAAATTAATAATCTTTCCAATTCTTTTTAATTCTTTTTCAATTCTTTTCAATTCCTTCCAAAACGTTTTCGAAACTTACATATCTTTTCAAAATTCTTTTCAACTCTTTTTAATTTTTCTTGCATATAGTAATAACTTTTTAAAATTAATTGCATCATTCTTCTTCTACTCCTTTCTATTTTATTTTGCTTGAGGACGAGCAAAGCTTTTAAATTTGGTTTGGAGAAGCTCAGCTTTTTGCTTTCCATAACTATTAATGGCACCTAAGGCCGGATAAACCTCTAGGAAGAGGAGCAACAAAGGCAAGGAAGAGACATAAAGGAGCTCAAAAACTCCATTGGTTCTTCAAGAGGAAGAAGAAGCCTCCATCACTAAGGTGGACCCGTTCTTTAATCTCCTTGTTTATTTTCTTTTCTATTTTTGGTTTTTATGCTTTATATTTTGACTATGTTTTTGTCTTTATTACATGATCATTAGTGTTTAGAGTCTATGTCTTAAATCTATGAATGATTCCATAAATCTCTCACCTTTCTTAAATGAAAAATATTTTTATTTGCAAAAGAACAAGAAGTGCATAATTTCAAAATTTATCTTTAAATTAGTTTAACTATTTTGATGTGGTGGCAATACTTCTTGCTTTCTGAATGTATGCTTGAACAGTGCATATTTTTTTATAGTGAAGTTTATGAATGTTAAAATTGTTGGCTCTTCAAAGAATAATGAAAAAAGAGAAATATTATTGATAATCTGAAAAATAATAAAATTGATTCTTGAAGCAAAAAAAAAACAGTGAAAAACACAAAGCTTGCAAAAAAAAAAAAAAGAAGCAAAGCAAAATAAAGAAAAAGAAAGAAAAAGAAAAAGTAAGCAGAAAAAGCCAATAACCCTTTAAACTAAAAGGCAAGGGTAAAAAAGGATCCAAGGCTTTGAGCATTAATGGATAGGAGGGCCCAAAGGAATAAAATCTTGGTCTAAGCGGCTAAATCAAGCTGACCCTAACCATGTGCTTGTGTCATGAAGGTCTAAGTGAAAAGCTTGAGACTGAGTGGTTAAAGTCGTGATCCAAAGAAAAAAGAGTGTGCTTAAGAACTCTGGGCTCCTCTAACTGGGGACTCTAGCAAAGCTGAGTCACAATCTGAAAAGGTTCACCCAATTATGTGTCTGTGGCATTTATGTATCCGGTGGTAATACTGGAAAACAAGATGCTTAGGGTCACGGCCAAGACTCATAAAATAGCCGTGTTCAAGAATCAACATACTAAACTAGGAGAATCAATAACACTATCTGAATTCTGAGTTCCTATGGATGCCAATCATTCTGAACTTCAATGAATAGTTTTGGCATCTCACTTTATCCATTGAAGTTCAGAATGATTGGCTTCTATAGGAACTTAGAGTTTAGATAGTGTTATTGACTCTCCTAGTTCAGTATGATGATTCTTGAACACAGCTATTTTATGAGTCTTGGCCGTGGCCCTAAGCACTTTGTTTTCCAGTATTACCACTGGATACATAAATGCCACAGACACATAATTGGGTGAACCTTTTCAGATTGTGACTCAGCTTTGCTAAAGTCCCCAATTAGAGGTGTCCAGGGTTCTTAAGCACACTCTTTTTTTGCTTTGGACCTTGACTTTACCCGCTCAGTCTCCAGTTTTCACTTGACACCTACACGCTACAAGCACGTGGTTAGGGACAGCTCAGTTTAGCCGCTTAGACCAGGATTTTATTTCTTTAGGCCCTCCTATCCATTGATGCTCAAAACCTTGGGATCCTTTTTATTTGCCCTTGCCTTTTGGTTTTAAGGGTTATTGGCTTTTTGCTCTTGGCTCTTGGTTTTAAGAGCTTTTGGCTTTTTCTGCTTGCTTTTTTTTTCCTTTGTATTTTTTTTCGCCTATTTTATTTTATTTTTTTCTGCAAGCTTTGTTCTTTGCTGCTTTTTCTTGCTTCAAGAATCATTTTTATGATTTTTCAGATTATCAAATAACATGTCTCCTAGTCATCATTCTTTCAAGAGCCAACATATTTAACATTCTTAAACAACAACTTCAAAAGACATATGCACTGTTCAAGCATTCATTCAGAAAACAAGAAGCATTGTCACCACATCAATATAATTAAGCTAAGTTCAAGGATAAATTCAAAACTCATGTACTTCTTGTTCTTTTGAATTAAAACATTTTTCATTTAAGAGAGGTGATGGATTCATAAGACATTCATAACTTTAAGACATAGTTACTAACTACTAATGATCATGTAATGAAGACACAAACATAGATAAGCACATAACATAGAAAACGAAAAAACAGAAGAAATAAGAACAAGGAATGAATCCACCTTAGTGATGGTGGCATTTCCTTCTTGAGGAACCAATGATGTCCTTGAGCTCTTCTATGTCTCTTCCTTGTCTTTGTTGCTCCTCCCTCATTGCCTTTTGATCTTCTCTAATTTCATGAAGGATGATGGAGTGCTCTTGATGTTCCACCCTTAATTGTCCCATGTTGGAACTTAATTCTCCTAGGGAGGTGTTGATTTGCTCCCAATAGTTTTGTGGAGGAAAATGCATTTGAGGCATCTTCGGGATCTCATGGTGATGAGCTTCATACGCCTCTTGAGCTCCATGAATGGGATCTCTTGCTTGCTCCATCTTTTTCTTAGTGATGGGCTTCTCTTCCTCAATGTGAATGTCTCCTTCTATGAAAGCTCCAGCTGAGTAACATTGATGGCAAATAAGATGAGGAAAAGCTAGCCTTGCCCCAGGAGAGGGCTTTTCGGCTATTTTGTAGAGTTCAAGGGAGATGACTTCATGAACTTGTACTTCTTCTCCAATCATAATGCTATGGATCATGATGGCCCGATCCACAGTAACTTCAGATCGGTTGCTAGTGGGGATGATGGAGCGTTGGATGAACTCCAACCATCCTCTAGCCACAGGCTTGAGGTCCAATCTTCTTAGTTGAACCGGCTTGCCTTTGGAGTCAATCTTCCATTGAGCTCCTTCCACACATATGTCCATAAGGACTTGGTCCAACCTTTGATTAAAGTTGACCCTTCTAGTGTAGGGGCGTTCATCTACTTGCATCATAGGCAAGTTAAACGCCAACCTCACATTCTCCGGACTAAAATCTAAGTATTTCCCTCGAACCATTGTAACGTAGTTCTTTGGATCCGGGTTCTTACTTTGATCATGGTTCTTGGTGATCCATGCATTGGCATAGAACTCTTGAACCATTAGGATGCCGACTTGTTGGATGGGATTTGTTAGAACTTCCCAACCTCTTCTTTGAATTTCATGTCGGATCTCCGGATACTCATTCCTTTTGAGCTTGAAAGGGACCTCGGGGATCACCTTCTTCTTGGCCACAACATCATAGAAGTGGTCTTGATGGGCTTTGGAGATGAACCTTTCCATCTCCCATGACTCGGAGTTGGAAGCTTTTGTCTTCCCTTTCCCTTTTCTAGAGGATTCTCCGGTCTTAGGTGCCATCAATGGTAATGGAAAAACAAAAAGCTTATGCTTTTACCACACTAAACTTAGAATATTGCTCTATGAAGAAGAAGAAGAAAATATGGAGAAGAGGGGGGAGGTGTATTTCGGCCAAGAAGGGAAAGAGAGGGTTGTGTTGTGTGATAATGAAGAAGAATGAAGGACTATATATAGGGAAGGGAGGGGGGGTAAGTTTCGGCCATATAGGGTGGGTTTGGGTGGGAAATTGATTTTGAATTTTGAAGGTAGGTGGAGTTTATTGGGTAGGTTTATGGGGAAGAGTGGGTGGATGTGAGTGGTGAAGGGTTAATAGGGAAGAGGGATGGAGGTGATAGGTGAAGAGTTTTGGGGAAGAGTGTTTATTGGGAATAGAGGATGATTGAGAAGAGAGAAGAGAGTGAGTGGAGGTAGGTGGGGATCCTGTGGGGTCCACAGATCCTGAGATGATCCTGTGGGGTCCACAGATCCTGAGGTGTTCAAGGATTTACAACCTTGCACCAAATTAGGCATGTAAAATGCTCTTGCACACAACTCTGGGCATTCAGCGCCAGGTTGGTGCCCATTTTGGGCGTTCAACGCCCATTTGTTGCCCATTTCTGGCGTTGAACGCCAGAACCATGCTTGTTCTGGGTGTTCAGCACCAGCTCTTCTCCAGGGTGCAATTCTGGCGTTCAGCGCCCAGATGATGCCCATTTTGGGCGTTCAGCGCCCAGATACTGCCCATTTTGGGCGTTCAGCGCCAGAACCATGCTCTGTTCTAGCGTTGAATGCCAGGCAGGTGCTTCCTCCAGGGTGTGATTTTTCTTCTATTGTTTTTGATTCTGTTTCTAAATTTTTCGTTTATTTTGCGACTCCACATGATCATGAACCTAAGAAGACATGAAAAACAAAAAATAAAATTAGATAAATAAACATTGGGTTGCCTCCCAACAAGCACTTCTTTAATGTCAATAGCTTGACAGTGGGCTCTCATGGAGCCTCACAGATGTGCAGAGCTTTGTTGAGACCTCCCAACACCAAACTTAGAGTTTAGATATGGGGGTTTGACACCAAACTTAGAGTTTGGTTGTGGCCTCCCAACACCAAACTTAGAGTTTGACTGTGGGGGCTTTGGTTGACTCTGCTTTGAGAGAAGCTTTTTCTGCTTCTTCTCCATGGATGCAGAGAGAGATCCTTGAGTTGTAAACACAAGGTTGTCCTTATTTAATTGAAGGATCAATTCTCCTCTGTCCACATCAATCACAGCTCTTGCTGTGGCTAGGAAAGGTCTTCCTAGGATGATGGATTCATTCTCTTCCTTTTCAGTATCCAGGACTATGAAATTAGCAGGGATGTAAAGGCCTTCAACCATTACTAACACGTCCTCTACTTGTCCCTAAGCCTGTTTTCTTGAATTGTCTGCCATCTCTAATGAGATTTTAGCAGCTTGCACCCCATAGATTCCCAGTTTCTCTATTACAGAGAGGGGCATGAGGTTTATTCCTGAACCAAGGTCACACAGAGCCTTAAAGATCATGGTGCCTATGGTACAAGGTATTATGAACTTTCCAGGATCCTGTCTCTTCTGAGGCAATGTCAGTTGATCCAGATCACTTAGTTCATTGGTGAACAAGGGAGGTTCATCTTCCCAAGTTTCATTACCAAATAAATTGGCATTTAGCTTCATGATTGCACCAAGGAACTTGGCAACTTGCTTTTCAGTAACATCCTCATTCTCTTCGGAAGAAGAATACTCATCAGAGCTCATGAATGGCATAAGAAGGTTCAATGGGATCTCTATGGTCTCTAGATGAGTCTCAGATTCCTTTGGTTCCTCAGAGGGAAGCTCCTTATTGATCACTGGACGTCCCAGGAGGTCTTCCTCCTTGGGATTCACGTCCTCCCCTTCCTCTCTAGGTTCGGCCGTGTTGACTATGTCAATGGCCTTGCACTCTCCTTTTGGATTTTTTTCTGTATTGCTTGGGAGAGTACTAGGAGGGATTTCAGTGATCCTTTTACTCAGCTGGCCCACTTGTGCTTCCAAATTTTTAATGGAAGACCTTGTTTCATTCATGAAACTCACAGTGGCCTTAGATAGATCAGAGACTAAATTTGCTAAGCTAGATGGATTCTGCTCAGAATTCTCTGTCTGTTGCTGAGTGGATGATGGAAAAGGCTTGCTATTGCTAAACCTGTTTCTTCCACCATTATTAAAGCCTTGTTGAGGCTTTTGATCCTTCCATGAGAGATTTGGGTGATTTCTCCATGATGGATTGTAGGTGTTTCCATATGGTTCACCCATGTATTTTAACTCTGCTATTGCAGGGTTCTCAGGATCATAAGCTTCTTCCTCAGAAGATGCCTCTTGAGTACTGTTGGATGCAGCTTGCATTCCATTCAGACTCTGAGAAATCATATTGACTTGCTGAGTCAATATTTTATTCTGAGCCAATATGGCATTCAGAGTATCAATTTCAAGAACTCCCTTCTTCATAGGCGTCCCATTACTCACAGGATTCCTCTCAGAAGTGTACATAAACTGGTTATTAGCAACCATGTCAATGAGTTCTTGAGCTTCTGCAGGCGTTTTCTTTAGGTGAATGGATCCACCTGCAGAAGTATCCAATGACATCTTTGATAGCTCAGATAAACCATCATAGAATATATCTAGAATAGTCCATTCTGAAAGCATGTCAGAAGGACACTTTTTGGTCAGCTGCTTGTATCTTTCCCAAGCTTCATAGAGGGATTCACCTTCTTTCTATCTGAAGGTTTGAACATCAGCTCTAAGCTTGCTCAGCTTTTGAGGAGGAAAGAACTTGGCTAAGAAAGCCGTGACCAGCTTATCCCAACAGTTCAGGCTGTCTTTGGGTTGAGAGTCCAACCATATTCTAGCTCTGTCTCTTACAGCAAAAGGGAAAAGCATGAGCCTGTAGACTTCAGGATCTACTCCATTAGTCTTAACAGTATCACAGATCTGCAAGAATTTAGTTAAGAACTGAAAAGGATTTTCAGATGGAAGTCCATGAAACTTGCAGTTCTGCTGCATCAGAGAAACTAGCTGAGGTTTCAGCTCAAAATTGTTTGCTCCAATGGTAGGAATGAAGATGCTTCTTCCATGTAAATTGGAATTAGGTGCAGTAAAGTCACCAAGCATTCTCCTTGCATTATTGTTGTTGGGTTCGGCTGCCATCTCCTTTACTTGTTCGAAATTTTCAATAAGGTTGTCTCTAGATTGTTGTAATTTAGCTTCTCTTAGTTTTCTCTTCAGAGTCCTTTCAGGTTCTGGATCAGCTTCAGCGAGAATGCCTTTTTCTTTGTCCCTGCTCATAAGAAAGAGAAGAGAAAAAGAAAAGAAGAGGAATCCTCTATGTCACAGTAAAGAGGTTCCTTATTGTTAGTAGAAGAAGAAAAGGAATAGGGGTGAAGAAGAATGAAGAATCCAAACAAAAAGGTGATGATAGGAGCAGAGATGTGAGATGAAGAGAAGTGTTAGTAGATGAATAAACAAATAGAAGGGGATGAGAGGAGGAGAGAATTTTCGAAAATAGTTTTTGAAAAAGGTTTGTAGTTTTTCGAAAATTCAAATAAAAAATAAAATAATTAGTCTAATTAAAAAGAAATTTTGAAAAAGAGGGAAGATTTTTTCGAAAATTAGAGAGAGAGAGTTAGTTAGGTAGTTTTGAAAAAGGAAAGAAAGAAACAAAAAGTTAGTTAGTTAGTTGAAACAAATTTTGAAAAGATAAGAAGTTAGGAAGTTAGAAAAGATATTTTGCAATCACTTTTTTGAAAAAGGTAAGATAAGAAGATATTTTTGAAAAGATATGATAGAAATTAGTTTTTGAAAAAGATTTGATTTTTAAAATCTCAATTAATGACTTGATTCACAAGAAATCACAAGATATGATTCTAGAACTTAAAGTTTGAATCTTTCTTAACAAGTAAGTAACAAACTTGAAATTTTTGAATCAAAACATTAATTGATGATGTTATTTTCGAAAATATGATGTAAAATTAAGAGAAAGATTTTTGAAAAATATTTTTGAAATTTTCGAAAATAACTAAAAAAAAATTGAAAAAAGATTTGATTTTTTGAAAAAGATTTTGAAAAAGATAAGATTTTTTTAAATTGAAAATTTGATTTGACTCATAAAAACAACTAGATTTTAAAAATTTTTGAAAAATTCAAATCTAATTTTCGAAATTTTAAGAGAGAAAAAGGGAAAGATATATTTTTTTTATTTTTGGATTTTTATGATGAGAGAGAAAAACAAGAAAAATGATGCAATGCATGAAAGTTATGGATCAAAACAATGAATGCATGCAAGAATGCTATGAATGTCAAGATGAACACCAAGAACACTATGAAGATCATGATGAACATCAAGAACACATTTTTGAAAAATTTTTAATGCAAAGAAAACATGCAAGACACCAAACTTAGAATTCTTTAATGCTTAGACATAAAGAATTCAGGAATGCATATGAAAAACAAGAAAGACACAAAACATGCAAATGCAAAGATCAAACAAGAAGACTTACCAAGAACAACTTAAAGATAATGAAGAACACTATGAATGCATGAATTTTTTCGAAAAATGCAAGATGAACATGCAATTGACACCAAACTTATAACATGACTCAAGACTTAAACAAGAAACACAAAAAATATTTTTGATTTTTATGATTTTCTATTTTTTTTGTATTTTTTCGAAAATTATTTGAAAAACAAAAATAAGGATTCTAAAATTTTTAATATGAATTCCAGGAATCTAGCATTCTTAGTCTAAAGCTCCAATTTGAGGGTTAGGCATGGCTTAATAGCCAGCCAAGCTTTAGCATATAACATCAGAGAATATACTGCTCATTACTTATTAAAGTAACTTGCCTCTATGCTGACGGTTTGGAAGCCTCAGTCCAAAAGAATTTAGGCATGGCTTTATGGCTAGTCAGGCTTCAACATGCTTCATGAAACACTAGAATTCATTCTTAAAAATTTTGAAGAAAAATATATTTTTGAAAACATTTTTATTTTAAAAATTTTTTTGAAAACAAAGGAGAAATTTTTTGAAAGATTTTTTTTGAAAGATTTTTGAAAACTTTTTGAAAAGAAAACGAAAAGAAAGTTACCCAATCTGAGCAATAAGATGAACCATCAGTTGTCCAAACTCGAACAATCCCCGGCAACGGCGCCAAAAACTTGGTATGCAAAATTGTTACTCAGGTTGTGAATTATTGTTCAAAATTGATTCCCTGACGATGGCACCAAAAACGGATGCACAGAACCATGGTCTAAACATATCTTCACAACTTCGCATAACTAACCAGCAAGTGCACTGGGTCGTCCAAGTAATAAACCTTACATGAGTAAGGGTCGATCCCACGGAGATTGTTGGTATGAAGCAAGCTATGGTCACCTTGTAAATCTCAGTCAGGCGGATATAAAATAGTTATGGAGTTTTCGAAATTAATACTAAAATAAGGATAGGAATACTTATGTAAATTATTGGTGAGAATTTCAGATAAGCGTATGGAGATGCATTCATTCCTTTGAACCTCTGCTTTCCTGCTGTCTTCATCCAATCAGTCTTACTCCTTTCTATGGCTGGCTTTGTGTAAGGATGTCACCGGTGCCAATGGCTACTTTCAATCCTCTCGGGAAAATGGTCCAAATGCTCTGTCACAGCACGGCTAATCGTCTGGAGGCATTACCCTTGTCGTTGGTTGCATCCTATTCCTCTCTGTGAAAATGGTCCGATGCGCTGTCACTGCATGGCTAATCATCTTGGAGGTTCTCGATCATACTGGAATAGAATTTACTATCCTTTTGCATCTGTCACTACGCCCAGCACTCGCGAGTTTGGAGTTCGTCACAGTCATTCAATCCCAGAGTCCTACTCGGAATACCACGGACAAGGTTTAGACTTTCCGGACTCTCATGAATGCCGCCATCAATCTAGCTTATACCACAAAGATTCTGATTAAGAGATCTAAGAGATACTCATTCAATATAATGTAGAACGGAAGTGGTTGTCAGGCACACATTCATAGGGAAGGATGATGATTGTCACGTTCATCACATTCAGGTTGAAGTGCGAATGAATATCTTAGAAGCAAAATAAGATGAATTGAATAGAAAATAGTAGTACTTTGCATTAATCTTTGAGGAACAGCAGAGCTCCACACTTTAATCTATGTAGTGCAGAAACTCTACCGTTGAAAATACATAAGTAATGAAGGTCCAGGCATGGCCGAATGGCCAGCCCCCAAACGTGATCAATAGATCAAAAGATAATCCAAAGATGATCCAAAGATTCAAAGATTCAAGGATGTCTAATACAATAGTAAAAGGTCCTATTTATAATAAACTAGCTACTAGGGTTTATAGAAGTAAGTAATTGATGCATAAATCCACTTCCGGGGCCCACTTGGTGTGTGCTTGGGCTGAGCTTGAAGTCTACACGTGGAGAGGTCATTCTTGGAGTTGAACGCCAGCTTTTGTGCCAGTTTGGGCGTTGAACTCCACTTTGCAACTTGTTTCTGGCGCTGGATGCCAGAATTGGGCAGAGAGCTGGCGTTGAAAGCCAGTTTGCATCATCTAAACTTGAGCAAAGTATGGACTATTATATATTTCTGGAAAGCCCTGGATGTCTACTTTCCAACGCATTTGGAAGCACGCCATTTTGAGTTCTGTATCTCCAGAAAATCCATTGAGTTCAGGGAGGTCAGAATCCAACAGCATCAGCAGTCCTTCTTCAACCTCTGAATCTGATTTTTGCTCAAGTCCCTCAATTTCAGCCAGAAAATACCTAAAATCACAGAAAAGCACACAAACTCATAGTAAAGTCCAGAAATGTGAATTTAACATAAAAACTAATGAAAACATCCCTAAAAGTAACTAGATTCTACTAAAAACATACTAAAAATAATGCCAAAAAGCGTATAAATTATCCGCTCATCACTGCTCAGTCTAATTACACTACCACTGAGAAAGAGCTTCTGGCTATTGTTTATGCTTTGGATAAGTTCCGAGCCTACTTACTTGGTACTAAGGTGATAGTGTACTCAGACCATGTAGCTTTAAAGTATTTATTAGCTAAAAAAGAGTCCAAACCAAGGCTAATACGTTGGATACTGCTGCTGCAAGAATTTGATTTTGAAATTAAGGTTAGGAGTGGTTCTCAGAATTTAGTGGCGGACCACTTGGGTTGCCTTGAGCACATTACGGATGACCCCACTCCTATCAATGATGCTTTTCCATTTGATAGCTTGCATGCAGTATCTGAAGTAGTTTCTTGGTATGCACCTGTAGCCAATTATCTAGTTAGTCATACCTTCCCTCAAAATTTTACTAAGAACCAGAGGGAGAAGCTGAAAAGTGAGTCCAAATATTATAAATGGGATGATCCATATTCATGGAGGTATGGTGCTGACCAGATAATTAGAAGGTGTGTGCCT
Source organism: Arachis hypogaea (assembly GCF_003086295.3). Lineage (NCBI taxonomy): Eukaryota > Viridiplantae > Streptophyta > Magnoliopsida > Fabales > Fabaceae > Arachis > Arachis hypogaea. The sequence continues at coordinate 77,239,761 of NC_092055.1, forward strand.
CAAACAGAATTCCAGTTCATTTTGGAGGCCTGCCACTCTTCTGAGAGTGGTGGCCATTTTGGTCCTCAAAGGACAGCTAGAAAAATCTTCGATTGTGGATTCTGGTGGCCCACTCTGTTTAAAGATGCTACTGCCTTCTGTAAATCTTGTTCCCATGCCAGAGGTTTGGTAATATATCCAAGAGGGATGAGATGCCCCAACAAATTATGTTGTTCAGTGAGATTTTTGATGTTTGGGGCATTGACTTCATGGGTCCGTTTCTAAACTCGAGCAGTTTCTCATATATATTGTTAGCTGTAGATTATGTTTCTAAATGGGTGAAAGCGATTCCTACCCATACTGATGATGCTAACACTGTTGTCTCCTTTGTTAAAAACCATATTATTTGTCACTTTGGATCACCATGAGCAATCGTGAGTGATAAAGGCACCCATTTTTGTAACAGGAGACTGACCGCTCTATTGAAGAAGCATAGCGTTATTTACAAGGTAGCCACAGCCTACCATCCCTAGACTAATGGACAAGCGGAAGTGTCTAACAGGGAGATAAAGCGTATCCTAGAGAAGATAGTCAAGCCTCATAGGAAGGACTGGAGCACCAGGTTACAAGATGCACTTTGGGCATATTGGACAGCATACAAGACACCGATAGGGATGAGCCCCTTTCGCCTAGTTTATGGAAAAGCATGTCACCTTCCAGTAGAGATAGAACACAAAGCATTCTGGGCGATGAGAGAGATCAACATGGGATTTGAGAGGGCCGGAGCTGAACGGAAGATACAACTACAAGAATTAGAAAACCTTCATCTAGAGGCATATGATAACTCCAGACTATACAAAGAGAAGATAAAGGCTGTGCATGACAAGCACATCAAAAGGAGAGAGTTCAGACCTGAGGAGTGATGGAACCCCGTGGACTATGTTGGTATAGAATTTCTCAATAAAATCCCATTGCAAGTATAGCTCTTCCCAACAACAATCCTCGAGTATCAAATTTAGAAGGGAATTCGGTTGTCACAAGTTCAACCCCAATAAAAGTAATCGAAGTATTCAAACCTCGGGTCGTCTCACAAAGAATGGGCAAACATGTGCTTCAACATTGGTTAGAAATCTGGGGTTGCAAGTCATGAGCAAGAAATTAAACTAGGAATCTTAACAAGCAAGTAATCTTGGAATGCAAGAAACTAATTCAAATAACTATACCAAATTACAAATAATTCCAAACCCATAAAATAACATCCAATGTAATTCTATTCTAAACTAAACAAGTAACTATAACTAAGACAAAATAATCAAGATTTTTGGGTTTTCAAATATGAATGATAAAAACAACTCTTGGCTAAGCATGGGAATTGGAGTCACCATCCTTGTCTAATAACCATATCTTGACAATTATGAGAAACCAAACTCATTAAGTTTACTTCTATACTTGAAGTATGTTAAATGGATTAGTCAACATCAACCCATAAGGTCGAACCTCACTACCAATTAACTTGATAGTAGGCTAGTGTCAATGGCTATCAAATTGACCACTAAGGGTTCCCAAATCATCAAATCCATTAGACCCAATGACTCAAGCTTACCCAATTCTCTTAGCCTAGGCCAAGAGTAAAGAGAACTACTCTATAATCAAAGGAAATATTTCATCAAACACATGGTAAGCATTGATAAAAGACCTATTCAAATTTCAATTAAATTTGAACTAACAAGTACCCACTAACAATTATCAACATACAATCACTCAAACAAAACAATTAATCCTGGAAATCATCAATGCAACAATAACAAATCAAGATCTACAAGATTCATGAAATGGGTGTAAAATGACAAACAACAAGGAAGCATAAAACTAACACAAGATCTAAACAAAATTATACTAGAGAATTCAAATTAAACAATTAAAACTAGTAATTAACAAGATCCAATTCAAAATTCAATAAGGGAAGATCAAATTAAGGCTAGATCTAGAGAGGAACAAGAGTTTCTCTCTCTAGAAGAACAAAGAACCAAAAACTAGCTAAAATTGTGTCTAAGTGTAAAATGATTAATCCCCTCCTTTCCCCTAGCATCCTTGGGTCTTTCCCATGCAGAAACAGCTTGAATTTGGGCCTGATGAGCCTCAGAAATTGCCAGGCATGATTTCTGTTAATGAGGTTACGTGCAGCCTTCCGTGCGTGCGCTCCATGCGTGCGTGTGCGCCGATTGCTTTTGTGATCCACGCGTGCGCATGAAGTGCGCGTGTGCGTCGGTGGAATTCCTCTGATCCGCGCGGATGCGTCCATCCTTGCACGCCGCTTCCAGTTATCCTCATCCATGCGTGCGCGTGAAGTGTGCGTGCGTGTCCATTGTGAAGTTCCCAAAATCTAAGTCTTCATGTTCCTTCCTTTTGTGCATGCTTTCTTTCTCTCTTCTAGGCCATCCTTGCCCTATAATTTTTGAAATCACTCAACAAACATATCACGGCATCGAATGACAATGAAAGAGGATCAAAATATAGCAATTCTAAGGCAAAATAAGCATTTTTTTTTATCATGGAGCAATATTATGAAGGAAACACAAAACTATGCAATTCTTGTGAATAAGTGTGAGAAATATTGACAAAAACCCCTAAATTCTACAGAATATAAACCACAAAATTGGGGTTTATCAAATCTCCCCACACTTAAACCAAGCATGTCCTCATGCTTAAAATAAAAAGACCAAAGATCATGGTAAGAAAGGGTTTATGAAATGCAAAATACCTAAGTGAATACCTGCAACTAAAGTAAAATCGTCTATCTACTTGGTCAAGGGTAAATCTATCCTCCAAGAACACATATGAGCATACGAAGTGAAAATGATATGTAGTTCATAAATCCTACCAAATTGAACATCAACATGAAGTGCATATAACTTGTTAGATGAACGCTTGTGAAAGCCAAGAACAAGGAGTTGAGTATCGAACCCTCACCAGAAGTGTATCCGCTCTATTCGCTCGAGTGTATAGGGTTCGTCACTCAATCCTCTCCTAATCATGCTTTCCAAGATTTTTCTTTCATCTAACAATCGACAATTACTTAATGCATGCTTACAAGAATCATGAGGTCTTATTCATGGGTTGTAATGGGGCTAAGGTGGAGGTAACGATGTATATGGTCAAGTGAGCTTAAAATTTGAGTCCTTGATTATCCTAAGATCCCACTAGACACATAGAATAACCTATACAACTGTAATACAATATCTAGCTACCCATGGGTTCCACTTTTTGCATACTCATGCATTCTTTCCAATTCACATCCCATATGCATTATTATTATTACTTTGTCTTGGGGAATTTTTGTCCCCTTCCATTGCTTTCTCTTTTTTTGTTTTTGTTTCTTCTATTTTTCTATTTCTTTTTCTTACATTATCATATATACACATAATTTTTTTTCTTTTTGGTCCCCTTTTTCTTAGGGTTTCATGTACAAAAGTTTCAATGCATATGGCTCAATCATTCAATACATGAGTATGTTCCCACTTCCCTAAATTTCCAATTGCAATTACAAATACACACCTTTATATCTATCCAAGTTCCCAAGTACACCCTTCCATTTGAATGACACACACCCTAACCTACCTAAGCTAATCAAGGATCCAAATCAAGGGATATTCATTATTTTTCACTTAGGGTTGTTGATGTTCTCTATTTAAGAACAAAGAGGGTTTATCATAGGCTCAAAACTGGTTAGCAATGGTAGACAAAAGGGTTAAGGCTATAACAACCCTGATTTTCGAGTATGCGAGATCTTTTTCGAAGGCACAAAATCCTCCGGAAGATCAGTAAGGGGAGAACCTCTGATATATCATCAAGTATCTCAATCCTCATTGTCATTATGTCATCTTTAAGATAGAACCTTTTTTGAGGCACGCTCTATAACGTAGTCACGAAAAACCAAGTTTTTGAACTGTATCGGTTAAGAGTTTTGATTCTGTTTTTTGTAAATAGTCTCAATTTGACGAACCGGACTCGATTCATGAGAGAAGAGAGATAATAGTATAACATTATCATTATATTAGTATTAGAATATGCTTGAATGATATTATAAGGTTACCTGGTCTGTTTTAGTTAAAAAATAGGAAATCGGTTTAACCGGATTCACAGTTTACTAGTGCAACTTAGCACCAGCACTCTCTGATGACTTTAGCAATGCTAATGCCTCATCATATACCTTCTATTCTCATATTAAATATGTTACTAGTGTCATTTATGCTAGTAGCTCAAAAAGGAATATTTAGAGATGTTTTTACAAGTGTTCCGATACATCTAGTTTTAGTAGTTATACACCTGAGATATTTTAATATTATTTTAACCCACCTCCAAGCCAACCAATCACAACTTACCCTACACCCCCAAGACACTCCAAGGCTGGTCATTTACTCCCTTTGGACGAAAATGAGAAGAGAGAAAAGAGAGAAACTTTCATGAACACTTAATCTTCAAAGCTTGATTTCTTCTGAACTAAAACTCAAATCAAAACTCCGATTTCACCAAAGTGATCCTCTCTTCTTCCTCTACATAACCATATAACATATCAAGGCTGGAAATAAGGTGAGATAGCTGTCTCCCTCCCTCTTCAATTTGGTTTTCAAGGAAACATGCTTAAACATGTGTTTTCTTGATGTTTTTCCTTAGGAATCATGCTTAAATTGACTTGAGGGCGAAGAAACATTAATTTCCAGCAAGTATAAGGTGAGATATCTCTTCCTAAACGCTGAGGGAGATTTGGTCAGTTGAGAGTTTGTGGATTTAAAGTTGTCTTGATGTGATTTAGGAGAAAAAAGTGCTTAAGGACCACCTGAAAGTATAACTGAATTAGGAGCAGCAAAACCAGGTAGGGTTTGACGAATTTAATCTTGATTGATTGTGTTTGAGTTGTGTGATTATGATATGGTTTGTCTGTGCTTGAAATTGATGATTTATATGAGTGATTCTTGTTGAAATTTTGGTGAAAATTTGATGAAATTTGATGATATTCAACTTTGAAATTATATTCTTTATGGCTGCTGGAAAAACGAACCCTAGGGCTTAAATTGAGGTTCAATTTGTGTTAAAATCATGTAAAAAAGATGGGGTTTTAGTGGCTGTGAATTTATTTTGAATTATGGTAAAAATCAGTTGCTGAAAAGACTGAAAAACGGGTAAAAACAGAGAAAGAATTTGAAGAACATACGAAGAACACGAAGAACACTTTGAGTGTGGTGAAGAACAATGAAGAACACCTTTTTGATTCATAAAAGGGCAAGGAAGTAATTAATTTGGTGTTTGGGGGGTTATTTGGTAATTTCTGAAAGTTAGGGTGGTAAAAGTAGAAATATTAAAAGTTACGGGTGGTAAAAAGTGAATTTATATAACTTTTAGGGTAAAGAAGGGTAAATCTCGAAAATATATTAATAAAATAATAAATAATAATAAAATAATAAATAATAATATTTAATTAAAAATAATATTTTAATAAAAATAATAAAATAATGCGAAAACGGCAGTTTTCTGTAAAAGCTTTAGAAAGACAACTTTAAGCGCAGAATCTCATAATTACCTTCATAAAATATTTAGGGCGTGGTAAGAACATATTAGTGAGGCAAAGATAAAAGAAAGATAAAAGCTAAAGAAAAGATAAAAACCAAAGAAAAGTTTGTAAAGTTTTAATGACAGAAACAGACAGAGATTAGTAAACAAACTAGGGCAACATAGTTAGTCCTTGAGTTGCGACTAGGGTTAGGTATTATATGAAAAGTTAAAATATTTTAGTATAGACTTAATGAACCTATACTTGGGACAGACTAACTATTCATACCTAAATTTACATAAGCTTTAAATACATGCGTTAAACAGAGAAATCAGAGCAAAGTAAAGAAACACGGAGAACAGAGTAACCAGAGTAGAGTAAAGAGATACAGAGAAAAGAGAAACCAGAACAGAGTAAAGAGATATAAAGAGAAAAGAGTAATATGATAAAGAGAAATGGTTTGAGCCAAGATATTGTAAAAGTGAAAGATGTAAAGTTGGCATAGTATGATTGAATAGAGAAAGAAAGAGGTACTGCATAAGAATGTGAAAGTGATGATGAACAATGAGAATGATAATGAATGATGATAATGAGAATGATTATGTAAGAATCTGCTGCAGAGAGGCAGTCAGATAGATGGTGGTACAACCACTGAGAGTGCTTTCCTGGGATACCTTGCAATAATGCTTTGCTGTAAGACAGAGGTTGCTTACAGAGGTATCGAGATCAGTGTGCTCCTATAAGACAGAGGTTGCTTACAGTAAGTGTGCTGTTGCTCCTGTAAGACAGAGGTTGCTTACAGTGAGTGTGTTGTTGCTCCTGTAAGACAAAGGTTGCTTACAGTGAGTGTGTTATTGCTCCTGTAAGACAGAGGTTGCTTACAGTGAGTGTGTTGGGCGTATATCGGCTAATAAGTGCCGCCCTGCAAGACAAAGGTTGCTTGCAGTGGGTATTGCCAACAGGAAAGCCTTATCCAGACAGAGGTTGCTGGGTAACGTCGGGAGCGGGTATGTAACCGACAAATGAGCTCATTACCTACACTAAGGCTAGACATGCATCATACTTGGTTGAACATTTCCTCTGTTATGATTGTTGTTTGAATGTGTGCTTTCTTTATTTGTATTCTATTCACCGTGTCTGTGTTTGGTTTTCTTGTATTCTTTTGTTTGTGTTTTGCTTTCTGTTTTCTCTATTTCCTCTATTTATCTATTTTTTTCTATTTACCGCTTCTCGGTATTCTGCTATTTATCTATTAAATAACACGGAATTAATGAACTTAACTAATAACCCCGGCCCTACTAAGAACTCCCTAGTTCTTACCCCTTCTCTCTCCCTTCTCCCTTCAGATGGAAGCATGAGTTCCCTTCCGTAGTTTGCTGATGACTGTTCTGCAAAGAGGATTCCGCTCAAGGTAGTCTTCTGAGTCTAGAGTGAACTTCGTTACCTGTTTATATGTATATACTTTGAGGCCAGCCAACGTCTGCACCCTCCTTATCTACAAACTTTAACCTAAGTCCTCTGTACAATGTTGCTGTTATGTGGCCACTCGATGAAGTACTTGAGAGATGTTCTTTCATGACATATGATCATGCAGAGGATTAGTAGACGACCATCCACCTTTTGATGACTTTCCACCTGACTTGAGTTTTAAAGACCTAGAACGTACTTTCCCTCGTTTTAGTAGTTTAGAGGGACTAAGTGAGTATAGAGGCTAGGCTAGCCTAAGTGCCAGCTTAGGGACCTCTTGAACAGGTCAGGACCTGGGATGTTGTATGTATGTATATGTATATAGTTATTATCTAGCTATACCTAGGGGTGTTCTAACTAAAAATATTTCTTATTATTTACGAATAGATTATGAGTGATTCTGTTTATTAATCCAAACCTTTTTTTAAAAAAAAAAGTACCTCACAAAATAACTACGTTTTTAACAATGAATCAGGCTCATATAATAATTAAAAGATAATAATTAGGAAGACAAGTTGGTAGCGCTCAGTTTCTAGTATGATCATGACGTACCAGAAATTGGGTCATTACAAGGGCCGTTTGGGAAAAGTGACTATTGAAACGATGGCCTCAATCATGTAAATGCATTCATACATAATGTAATGGACATATAGAATCAGACAAAGCAAGGATTACAATCATAGAGAGAGAATGCACCAAACAAGCAAAGCGAGATCCGCAGTGAAGGACGACTTGTGGGTGCTAGGTAGCACATAGTGGGATAGGATCTGGGCCCAAGCTCTAGCTTCTACAGTGAGGAAGCGAGCATCAATGCACTTGGGCCTCATCCTGAGTCGACCATGGGTCCAAGATGCCTCTAGTTCAGCAATGACTCAGAGGATCGAGTCCCAATCAAATCTAAACTTTTCTTGCTGACGTAAGACATCTTGGTAGCCATCCATGTCACTTGGTACTGGTAAGACATTAAGCACTTGTTGAATAGCCTCTTCTAAAACTGAGACTTGTTTCCGGCGCATGTATACCGATTGAAGAGAGGGAAGATGGTAGTTAGTGTAGAATTCTACCACCCATGAGAGGTTGACCTCTTGTGGTTTTCTCAGAAGGAACTCCCATCTTCGCCGTTCAATGCGGGATAAAATACAAGGAGCAACTTTGTCCGGCGGAGCGAGTAGATGTTTGGCATGATAGTTCCTCTCAACCATGGCGGGGAACACAAGTTCATAGAAGCGGTTGGAGAATCTTGAAGGATCCTTTGCCGGTTTGCTCTTCTCATTCTCATCAATAGGAGTGGGTGTCTTCGCTTTCTTAGATAGGGGTTTGGCTCCTAATGAAGAGTGTGCCTTAGAGTTTGACCTTTGGGGTGCCCTCTTTGCGGCCGGTTTCCTTGAAGCTTTCTCCTTGCCTTTCTTGGTGGCCATCCTGAAAAAGGAAGGGAAAAAGGAAAAGATTAAACCCAAAGAATTATTTCAACAAAAACATGCAAGTGAAAGATAGTGCCCAAAAGAAATATTGCAACAAATTAATCATAGAGATATGGGTCACACACTTGGCATGGGATGCAAGAGGTAGTGAGGCATGCAAAATAGCATGAGAAGAATAATCTCAAGCATCCATAACAAAGAGCAAGTCAAGTTCAATGAATATCTAATTAGCAAGTAATAAGCAAAGTGGACTCAATGCATTCAGAAGACAACAAGTGAGTGAGGAGAAAGCATCAAATTGAAGATACATGATTAAAATAAACCAAAATGGCATTCGTGCATTTCCTCGAACACTTGGTGTGCAATTATCAAGCAATGAGTAATTATGAGATACTCAACCAATTTGAATTCCAAAATGAAAGAACAATCATCACAAAACATCACTTACATGACAAAGACAATGAGAGACAACAAGAAGATCTATTAAAGCAAATTAAACTCAAATCCAACATCCGTGGAAAAACAAGAAAAAGGAAAAGTAAGCAAACAAAAAAAAAACAAGTAGTAGAATCATGTATCTAAAAGAGAAAATAAGTGAATCAACAAGAAAAATCTAACTAGAAGTAGAGATTATGCAAAGAAAATAATAGATGAGATATGGAAGAAGTAGAACCTTGAGAAGTGTAAAAGAACACGGTAGGATTTTCTTTTAGGAAGATGAGAAGGAAATAGAAGAGATGTAAGGCCACCGGAAGTGGTGGTGGTCACCGGTAGTGGTCAGAGACGGTGGTGGTGGATTGTGGAAGAAGAAGAGAAGAGAGGTGATGGAGTAGGAGGAAAAGGGAAATAAGAAAGAGAGTTGGAAGAGGGACAGAATAGGGCACGCTAGTTTTAGGGTCGGGCAAGGGACGCGTACATGTCAATGGCGCTGACGCGCGAGTGCAGCTGTGCCCCTAGCATAGGATTGGCTCAAAGTTGGCCTAAGTCTCGGGTAATTTGTACCAGAGTTGGCATGCAGCACAGGTGCGCGGACGCGTGCCTGAGTGGATTGGCGACCGGCGCGGACGACCGCAGTGCGTGGACGCGTCGGTTTGGGCACAGGCTAGGCACAGGTGTGGCACAACTCTCAAGTTTTTGTACCAGGGAGTTGATGTAGCACCATCAGCGCGCGCGCGCACATTGCGCTTGCGCGTTGATGGCCAAAATTGCAAGGGCGCGTGCGGCACGTACGCTGACGCGTGGGTGCCTAGCATGATATGGGCACAAAGTAGGCATGACTCTCGGGTTTTTGGCCCAGGAGTATGAAATGCACCACCGGCGCACGCGCGCAAAAAGCGCTTGCGCGCGGATGCCCGTTTTCCTTGCTTCTTTTTTTTTTTTTTTCAACATAGGGAAAAGCTATTCTAACACATTTTTGGCAGGTGTTCAAGCTAGTAGGCAAGAAAACAATTATAAATTCATGCACCATTCAAGACAAAGCATTTTCTCTAACTTCAATAATTCATCCATACCAAAATAATGAAAACTATATGAACATCCTATCTATCAAACAAGAACAATAAAACTAGCAATCCTATGCAATCAACAACATCAAGAAATCACAAAATTCACAAAAATCTAAAGCTAAAAACAAGAAAGTATACAAAAGGAAGATCTTACCACGGTGGGGTGCCTCCCACCAAGCACTTTTTTTTAACGTCCTTAAGTTGGACGCTCAGTCGCTTAAGCTTCTCCTCTTCTAGGTGCATCCGTTAACAGGAACACCTCTAGCTCTTTTGGGAGCTTGTAGCCATTGTACTTCTTCACTCTTTGTCCATTCACCTTGAAAGTTGCTTCACTTTTAGGATTAAACAATTCTACCACTCCATAGGGCTTTATCTCCTTCACCTTGAAGGGTCCTTCCACCACTCCATAGTTGCTTCACTTTTAGGATTAAACGAAGCTTGCCAGGCATGAATCTATGCCTCGAGTTGTAGAGGAGAACCTCATCACCTTTTTGAAAGTCCTTCTTCCAGATGTGATGATCATGAAATGCCTTAGTCTTTTCCTTGTAAATCCGGGCATTCTTATACGCTTCGCTCCTCAAACACTCGAGCTCCTCTAGCTATAATTTCTTGGCCACTCCCGCCTAGGTTGGATCCATGTTGCACTGCTTTACCGCCCAATATGCTTTATGCTCGATTTCCACTGGAAGGTGGCATGCCTTACCATAGACGATCCGAAAGGGACTCATCCCTAACGTAGTTTTGTAGGCCGTACTATACACCCATAGTGCATCTCCTAACCGGAAGCTCCAATCTGTCCTTTGTGGATTGACCACTTTCTCCAAGATTCTCTTAATCTCCCAGTTGGAGACTTCTGCTTGTCCATTGGTTTGCGGATGATAAGTAGTGGCAACCTTATGTAATACCCCATAGCGCTTGAGCAGTGCCTCTACTTTCCTGTTACAAAAGTGGGATCCTTGGTCGCTCACGATTGCTCGTGGGACCCATAATGGCATACAATGTGATTTCTAATAAAAGAAACAACGGTATTGGCATCGTCAAGGCGGATAGGTATTGCTTCTACCCACTTTGACACGTAGTCAACCACTAACAGATTATAGAGATACCCACTTGAGTTGGGAAACGGTCCATAAAGTCAATGCCCCATACATCAAATATCTCACAGAACAACATAGGTTGCTGAGGCATCTCATCCCTTTGGGACATGTTTCCCAACTTCTGACACTGATGGTAAGACACACAGAACCGGTTAGCATCCTTAAATAAGGTTGGCCACCAGAATCCACAATCCAACACGATTTTAGCTGTCCTTTGTGGTCCAAAATGGCCACCACATTCGGACGAATGGCAAGCTTCAATAATGGGTTGAATTTCAGATTCTGGCACACATCTTCGAATTACTTGGTCCACGCCCCTCTTCCACAAGTGAGGGTCATCCCAAATGTAGTATTTGGAATCTCTCCTCAACTTGTCCCTTTGGTTTTTTGAAAAGTTGGGAGGGAAGATTTTCGTAACCAAGTAGTTCGCCATTGGGGCAAACCAAGGAAAGCTATCCGATACAGCATGCAAACTATCCAATGGAAATGAGTCATTGATCGGAAATGGGTCAAATTTTAAATTCTCAAGGCGGCTTAAATGATCCGCAACCAAGTTTTGAGACCCACTCCGGTCCCTAATCTCAATGTCAAATTCTTGCAAGCAAGATCCAACGTATGAGTCTAGGCTTTGACTCATTCTTTGTCAATAAGTACTTTAAAGCTGCATGATCCGTGTATACCACTATCTTGGACCCTAGCAAATAAGATCGAAATTTATCTAAAGCACGAACAATAGCTAGGAGTTCCTTTTCCGTAGTGGTATAGTTGGATTGTGCTGCATCCAGTATTTTAGAAGAGTATGCAATGACATAAGAGAGTTTACCATCACGCTGTGCAAGCACGGCACCTACAGCATGGTTTGACGCATCACACATTATCTCAAATGGCAACGTCCAATTGGGGCGTCGCACAACTGGTGCTGTGGTAAGAACTCTCCTGAGCTCTTCAAATGCTTTCACACATGCACTATCAAACTCAAAGTCCACATTTTTTTAGAGTAGGCGCGATAATGGCAAAGCAATCTTGCTGAAATCTTTGATAAAGCGCCTGTAAAATTCTGCATGTCCCAAAAACGAGCAGACCTCCCTCACAGATGAGGGGTGAGGTAAATTGGTAATAACATCGACCTTGGCCGGGTCTACAGAAATGCCTTCACTAGATACCACATGTCCTAACACTATACCTTGTCTTACCATAAAGTGACATTTCTCAAAATTTAAGACAAGGTTAGTGTCAACACATCTAGCTAAGACCTTGGCCAAGTTCTCTAAGCAACAATCAAATGAAGTTCCATAAACACTAAAGTCATCCATAAAGACTTCCAGATAATTCTCCATTAGATCAGAAAAGACACTGGTCATACACCGCTGAAAAGTAGCAGGTGCATTACATAGTCCAAATGGTATCCTTTTGTAGGCAAAAGTGCCAAAAAGGCAAGTGAATGTGGTCTTTTCCTGATCTTCAGGAGCAATGTGAATCTAGAATTAACCAGTGAATCCATCAAGAAAGCAATAATGGGATTTATCCGCCAAATGGTCCAAGATCTGATCGATAAAGGGCAAAGGGTAGTGGTCCTTCCTTGTGGTGGCATTCAGTCTTCTATAATCAATGTACACTCGCTACGCATTTTGTACTCTTTTGGTGACCACTTCACCATCATCCTTTTTGACCGCAATGATGCCTGATTTCTTGGGAACAACCTGGACCGGGCTCACTCATTCACTGTCAGAAATTGGGTATATGATACCCGCATCAAGTAGTCTGGTGACCTCCTTCTTTACCACATCAAGGATGGTCGGGTTGAGCCTCCTTTGCGGTTGCCTAACCGGCCTAGCTCCCTCTTGGAGAAATATACGATGCATGTACTTGTGAGGGTCAATCCCCACAATATCAGCTAGGCTTCAACCGATTGCCTTCTTGTACTTTCTCAGGACATCTAGGAGGTTTTCTTCTTCCTCACTAGAAAGCTCACTAGCAAAAATGACTGGAAACTTTTGGTTGTCCTCTAAGAAAGCATACTTCAAGTGGGATGGAAGAGGCTTCAATTCACTATTTGCCTCAAGTTGAGGTTCCTTTTCATCAAGCTCATGGAGTTCATTCTCAACAACCTTCTCATGTTCACCCTCTTGGTCATCTGTCTCTTCAATAATAGGGTAGCATAGCTTGTTGTGGTCCTCTTCTCGCACTTCCGCTACCACTTCATCGATTATATCACATCGGAGAACAAAATGCTCTTTGGGCAGATGCTTTATGGCTTCTTCCAAATTGAACTTGATAGTCTTGTCTCTAACCTCAAAGGAATATGTGCCGGTGAAGGCATCTAACTTGAATTTAGAGGTCTTGAGGAAGGGTCTACCAAGTAGAACGGAGAATGAGCTTCTATTTTCTGTTGGAGGCATTTCAAGGATGTAAAAGTCAACTAGAAAGACCAAGTCCTTGATTGCCACAAGTACATCTTCTGCTATTCCCATCACAGTGATCACACTCTTATCGGCTAAGGAAAACTTCACCGCCGACTTCTTTAATGGAGCTAAATTCAACTGCACAAAGATAGAAAGTGGCATGATGCTTACACAAGCTCCTAGATCACATATACAGTCATGAAAAGTGCATCCACCAATACAACAAGACACCAAACAAGGTCCAGGGTCACCACATTTCTTTGGAATAGGTTCCATCAAGGAAGAAATTGAACTACCCAAGGATGATGTCTCCAACTCTCCTATTCTATCTTTGTGTGTACATAAGTCTTTCAGAAATTTTTCATACTTTGGAATTTGTTGGATAGCATCAAGAACTGGTATGGTTACCTCCACTTTCTTGAACACTTGAAGCATGTTCAAATCAAATTCTGGGGTCTTCTTTGCTTTCTTCACCAAGGAATGGAATGGGATAGGAATGGATTCATCCACTATAGCTTTCCTCTTGGGTTCCTTGAGACTTACTCCTTCTTCATCTTGCTTTTTGTCTACCTCCTCTTCTTCATGTGGAGCTTCAACAACCACTTCTTCCTCATGAATGTCTTCCATGACCCTAGGAGGTATCTTTTCCAATGTAGTCTCCGACCGTAGAGTGATGGCATTGAGACCGCCCTTTGGGTTTGGTTGGGGTTGGGAAGGAAGGCTAGAAGAGCTTGAGGGTTGGTTGGTGTTATTGGAGGAGGACATGGACATCTTCGAAAGCATGTCAGTGATATTGGCCAATTGAGCACTCATGGCCTCGTATTGAGCTTTATAGCCCTCATCCCGTTTATCCACAGTGGCTCTAAGCTCATCAACTTGATTGGTGGAAGATGAAGAGGATTGGTTGGATTGTTGTCTATGGTGTGGTGCTTGGTATTTGGTGTAGTTGTTTTGGTTTTGGTTCTGGTGATTTTGGTTGGCTTGGTGGTTGTTGTTGTTGTGGTGATATTGGGATGAAGATTGGTTGTTGTTGTAATGAGAAGAAGAGTTGTTCCATCTTTGGTTTTGATTGCTCCCTTGTGCATTATCCCTCCACCCTTGATTTTGATTACTACCATGAGAGTAGTTGTTTTGGCCTTGAGAAGGATAGGGCAGACGGTTGTTATAGTTCACATTGGCCACGACAAGGGCATGCTCCTTTTGAATTTGATGGCATTGATCGGTGTAATGTGTGGTTCTAGAGAACAAACCACAAATTCTAGGAGGGCCTTCAAGTTGAGCAACTTGAGGTGGGGATTGGATGGCTTGGATGGAGTAGTATTCCTTTTGATCCTTTTGTATTTGCGTGAGGATAGTGGTCATGTCCCCAAGCGCCTTGGTTAAGCTTGCTTCGGAGGGAGACGGTTCTACCACACCCTTGAGAGGATTACTTCTCACCCTTACATGTTGTGTAGCCTCGGCAACATCATTTATCAATTTCCAAGCTTCTCCTTCCGTCTTCTTCTTTGAAAGGGAACTGCCACTAGAGGCGGTGAGCGATCTTCTATCTTCCGCACAAAGACCTCCGGTGAAGTAACTAATGAGCAAGTGAGTGTTCAATCCATGATGTGGACAACATTCCAATAGCCTCTTGAACCGAGTCCAATACTCATACAAATTCTCTTGGTCCTTTTGCATTATACCCGAAATCTCCTTCTAGATGTAGTCGGTCTTCTCCGGTGGGAAGAATTTATCTAGAAACTCTCTTCTTAAGAAATTCCAATTGGTCACAATCTCATCCGGTTGTGAATAAAACCACATCTTTGCTTGCCCTTCAAGAGAGAAAGGAAAGGCAAAGACCATAATAGCCAACTCATCAGCTCCATGCCTTTGAGCCGTAGAACAAGCAACTTGAAAGTCTCTTAGATGTTGGATGGGGTCTTTACCCGGCAACCCATGATACTTAGGAAGTAGATTTATCAAGCTACTCTTCAACTCAAAGTTTGGATCAAGGTTAGGATACCTTGCTTGCAAAGGTTGAAGTATGATATCTGGAGCTCCTTGCTCATGCAAAGTAATCCGTCGTGGATCCGCCATGTATGGCTCACCTGTAGGATGCAAAGATGTATTAGTAGTGCCAACAAAAGAATAGGAGGTAGCGGACTCCAAGTCACTCTCGGTGCCGTCTAGTGATTCGGTATGTTCCTCAAGAGAGGCCGAAGTACTAGCCGTATAATCCAACCGCCGTCTAGCTTGCCAAGTATGTAACAAGGTTCTTTCAATCTCAGGGTCAAACTCGGCTAAGCTAGAATTCGGTTAAGACCGAGTCATCAAACTTGGGAGTCATAGAACACATACAAAAGAAATCTAAACTATAGCTAAGTATTAAAAGAAAGTAAACTATCTACAATATTTACATATTCACATAACCAATATCAAGGCATATGTTGCAACCATTCCCCGGCAACGACGCCAAAAATTTGATGGAACCCCGTGGACTATGTTGGTATAGAATTTCTCAATAAAATCCCGTTGCAAGTATAGCTCTTCCCAACAACAATCATCGAGTATCAAATTTAGAAGGGAATTTGGTTGTTACAAGTTCAACCCCAATAAAAGTAACCGAAGTATTCAAATTTCGGGTTGTCTCACAAGGAATGGCAAACATGTGCTTCAACATTGGTTAGAAATCCGGGGTTGCAAGTCATGAGCAAGAAATTAAACTAGGAATCTTAACAAGCAAGTAATCTTGGAATGCAAGAAACTAATTCAAACAACTAGAGCAAATTGCAAATAATTCCAAACCCATAAAATAACATCCAATGTAATTCTATTCTAAACTAAACAAGTAACTATAACTAAGACAAAATAATCAAGATTTTTGGGTTTTCAAATATGAATGATAAAAACAACTCTTGGCTAAGCATGAGAATTGGAGTCACCATCCTTGTCTAATAACCATATCTTGACAATTATGAGGAACCAAACTCATTAAGTTTACTTCTATACTTGAAGTATGTTAAATGGTTTAGTCAACATCAACCCATAAGGTCTAACCTCACTACTAATTAACTTGATAGTAGGCTAGTGTCAATGGCTATCAAATTGACCACTAAGGGTTCCCAAATCATCAAATCTATTAGACCCATTGACTCAAGCTTACCCAATTCCCTTAGCCTAGGCCAGGAGTAAAGAGAACTACTCCATAATCAAAGGAAACATTTCATCAAACACATGGTAAGCATTGATAAAAGACCTATTCAAATTGCAATTAAATTTGAACTAACAAGTACCCACTAACAATTATCAACATACAATCACTTAAACAACACAATTAATCATAGAAATCATCAATGCAACAATAACAAATCAAGATCTACAAGATTCATGAAATGGGTGTAAAATGACAAACAACAAGGAAACATAAAACTAACACAAGATCTAAACAAAATTATACTAGAGAATTCAAATTAAACAATTAAAACTAGTAATTAACAAGATCCAATTCAAAATTCAACAAGGGAAGATCAAATTAAGGCTAAATCTATAGAGGAACAAAAGTTTCTCTCTCTAGAAGAACAAAGAACCAAAAACCAGCTAAAATTGTGTCTAAGTGTAAAATGATTGATCCCCCTCTTCCCCTAGCATCCTTGGGTCTTTTCCATGCAGAAACAGCTTGAATTTGGGCTTGATGAGCCTTAGAAATCGCCAGGCATGATTTCCTTTAATGAGGTAACGTGCAGCCTTCCGCGCGTGCGCGCCATGCGTGCATGCGAGCCGATTGCTTTCGTGATCCACGCGTGTGCATAAAGTGCGCGTGCGCGTCAGTGGAATTCCTCTGATCCACACGGATGCGTCCATCCTTGTGCACTGCTTCTAGCTATCCTCATCCACGCGGGCGCGTGAAGTGCGCGTGCGCTGTAACAACCCCGATTTTCGAGTACGCGAGATCTTCTCTGAAAGTACGGATTTCTCCAGAGGATCAGTAAGGGGAGAACCTTGAATATATCATCAAGTATCTCAATCCTCATTGTCATTATGTTATCTTTAAGTTAGAAGCTTTTCCGAGGCAAGCTCGATAACGCGGTCACGAAGGACATAGTTTTTGAACCGTATCGATCAGGAGTTTTGATTGGTTTTTCGTAAATAGTCTCAGTTTGACAAACTGGACTCGATTCATGAGAGAAGAGATATAATAGGATAATATCATCATTATATGAGTATTAGAAGCTTCTTAAATGATATTATAAGGTTACTTGGTCAGTTTTAGTTAAAAACAGAAAAATCGGTTTAACCGAGTTCACAGTTTACTGGTGCAGCTTAGCACCAGCACTCTCTGATGACTTTAGCAATGCTAAGGCCTCATTATTCATGTTTTATTCTCATAATAAATATGTTACTAGTGTCATTTATGCTAGTAGCTTATAAAATAATTTTTAGAGATGTTTTTACAAGTGTTCCAATACATCTAGTTTTAGTAGTTATACACCTGGGATATTTTAATATTATTTTAATCCACCTCCAATCCAACCAATCACAACTCTCCCTATACCCCCAAAACCCCCAAGGCTGGCTCATTTTCACTTTGTGGCCGAAAATAGGAAGAGAGAAAAAGAGAGAAAAGTTCTTAGTTCGAAATCTTCAAAGCTTGATTTCTGCTGAACTAAAACTCAAATCAAAATTCCAATCCGACCAAAATGATCCTCTCTTCTTTCTCTACTTGATCATATGACTTATCAAGGCTGGAATCAAGATGAGTTGGCTGCACCATCTCTCTTTTGATTCGGTTTCAAGGAAACATGTTTAAACATGTGTTTTCTTGATGTTCTTCCTTAGGAATCATGCTTAATTTGACTTGAGGACCAAGAAACGTGAACTTCCAACAAGTCTAAGGTTAGAAATCACTTCCTAAGATGCTGAGTGAGATTTGGTTAGATGAGGGTTTTTGGATTTAATGTTGTTCTTGATGTGATTTAGGAGGAAGAAGTGCTTAAGGACCACCTGAAAGTCTAACTGAATTAGGAGCAGCAAAACCAGGTAGGGTGTCACAAAATTAATCTTGATTATTTGTGTTTGAGCTGTGTGAATGTTGTATGAGTTGGCTGTGCTAAAAATTGGTTGCATATATGATTGATTCTTGGTGAAAATTTGGTGAAATTTTGATGAAACTTGATGAAATTCAAGCTTTAAGTTCATGTTCTTGGAGCAGCTGGAAAAACAAAACCCTAGGCCTAAATTAAGGTTCAATTTGTGTTAAAATCATGTGGAAAAGATGGAGTTTTAGTGGCTGCTAATTTATTATGAATTATGGTAAAAATCGGTTGCTGAAAAGACTGAAAAATGAGTAAAAACAGAGAAAGAATCTGAAGAATTTATGAAGAACAATGAAGAACAGGCTTTAGATCTTTAAAAGGGCAAGGAAGTAAAATTTTTGGTGTTTAAGGGGTTATTTGGTAATTTCTGAAAGTTAGGGCGATTAAAGTAGAAATATTAAAAGTTACGGGTGGTATAAAGTAAATTTTAAAAGTTAAAAGTAAAAGGTAAGTTAATTTTCAAAAATTAATGATAAAATAATAAATAATAAAAAAATATTAAATAATAATATTTAATTAGAAATAATATTTTAATAAAATAATAAAATAATACGAAAAAGGCAGTTTTCCGTAAAAGCTTTAAAAAGACAACTTTAAGTGTAGAATTCTCCTAATTACTTTCATAAAACACTTAGGGAGTGGTAAGAACATATTAGTGAGGTAAAGATAAAAGAAAGATAAAAGCCAAAGAAAAGATAAAAACCAAAGAAAAAGTCTGTAAAGTTTTAACAACAGAGAAACAGACAGAGACTAGCGAACGAACTAGGGCAACATAGTTAGTCCTTGAATTGTGAATAGGGTTAGGTAATATATGAAAAGTTAAACTATTTCAATATAGACTTAATGAACCTATACTTGGGATAGGCTAACTATTCATACCGAAATTTACATAAGATTTAAATACATACGTTAAGTAGAGCAATCAGAGCAGAGTAGAGAAACACAAAAAATAGAGTAACCAGAGTAAAGTAAAGAGAAAAAGAGTAATATAGATACAGATGGAAAGAGTAATCAAAGAAGAAAAAAGAGATACAGAGAACAGAGTAATTAAAGCAGAGTAAAGAGATACAGAGAAAAGAGAAACCAGAACAGGGTAAAGAGATATAAAAAGAAGAGTAGTATAATAAAGAAATATTTGTATATATGTATTAGTTGCTTGATGTAACCCAGAGCTTCTGTAGGGAAACTAAGTTACCTACAGCTATTTTCCGCTTCCTCAGAGCAGAGCAGAGCAGAGTATATATACATTTTCCTGCAGTAAGCAGAGGCTGTCTCAAATGAGCAGCTATTATTATATGCGCATTTATTTAAGAACAGAAAATCATATTCGGGAAATCGGAATTACTCGTGACCGGATAAATGTCGGGATTGCGGGCAGCCAATCGACACATGAGCTCATGGCCTGTACTAGGGCTAGACATGCATCATTCTTGTCTGCGCATCATTCTCTGTTGCATTCTTTCTTGTGTGTGATCTATTTCTTTATGTTTGTTGGTTTGAGTGCTATGTCTATTCTTTATCTTCTTGTATTCTTCTGCTTGTGTTCTATTTTTCTGTTTCTCTATCTATTTTTCACTACTATTTACTACTTTACTGTATTCTAATATCCATCCGCCAATCTGAACCGAATAAATGAATGTAACTAATAACCCCAACCGTACTAAGAACTCCCCAGTTCTTACCCTTTCTCTCCCTTCCTCCCCTTCAGATGGAGACGGGCGTGATATTCTATGAGTTTGAGGACACCTACGTCTACGAGGATCCGATACATCACAGTTACTTCATCATGGGATTGGAGCCTCGTATTAGACGATATGCGTTACCTAATCAAGCTTTTCAACATCCTCTATCTAGCCCGCATTTTGACCCGATGCTCCTTACGACTTTTCCTTATCCTGGTTACATCCTGACGCACCTGTACATCCTTTTCCTGATGATCCTGAGCACCCTATACCAGCTCAACCTTTAAATGAGGTAGAACCTGAGCCTATTATTCTTGATGAGCCCGAGTTAGCTGGTGACTACGTACCTGTGATACCACCAGAGTGGGACTTTCCCCCTGAGTCGATCCCTGACTTTCCACAGCCTGATGAGCCGGCACTACCGGACGGTGGGGTAGCCCCTATATACGCGAACGGACCTGTGCTCGCGAATGATTTTGTACATAGTGACAACAGTATTTCTGGTGGATCTGAGGGTATAGCTGTAGCTGCGGACGATGAGGAGGAGGAGGACCCTGAGATAGAGATAGAGCATGATGAGGAGATGGACAAGCCTCGCGGCGATTCTCCAAACGGCCACGTGTAGATATAGTTTGACAGCAGAAGGGGCATTCTTTTGATGACACTCTAGTCTGACATTATCTATTAGTTAGTCTCTCACTTGTTTTAGTACACCCGAGAGCTAGGAGCTATACTGTGGTTAGGCTAGCCTGGGCGCCAGTTTAGCGGCTTTTTGTATGGGCCAGGCCCTGGGAGTGTCGTGTATATATTAGCTATGTAGGATGACAAGGATGTAAACTGACTTGATCTTGTGTAAACGCAACATGTTTTGTTATAGTGTACATGATGTATATTATCTGTTATATTTCTATATTTTCCTATGCTTCCTTTTATTGCCCTCAATGTATGCTTGTATTGTTTTCCTTGTTATCCACAACGATATAATAAAAAAAATGATTACTCGTAAAAATTGGCAGCGTTCTAACAAGGAACAGGCTCATATATTAATTAATAGTTAATAATTAGGAAGGATAAGTTAGTAACACTTAGCTTCTTGTATGACCATGGCATACTGGGAGTTGGGTCATTACAATTTGGTATTAGAGCAGTTTTTTCCCAATAGAGCCTGAGGAGTGGACTGACTATGCTTTATTGTATACTCTGTTGTGTGTCTCATGCTTATAGGATATCTATGTGATATGTGTTTCATGATTGTCTCTGTGTTTTCATTCTGGGAATGTTCACACTTGACTTGAAGTGTTAAGACTGGTCACCTTAATAATAATTTTTTGGTGTGAACAGGACCACGATGGGTTCACGGAGACGAGGCGTACGGGAAGGAATTCCTAATGTTAACTACGAGAGGGAACAGGAAACGTTTATGACTACCATGAACGCTGTGGCTGAGGCAGTGCGTGAGGCTGCAGTAGCAGCGGCTAGGGCTGTTGACCGTCTTGGAGTGAGAAACGGGAATGAGAATGAACATGGGGAAGATAGTGAAAATGATGAGAATAACTTGGGGCATCTCGAAAGACCTATGACCCTCTCAACTTTTTTGAAGGTTAAACCGCCTAAGTTTAAAGGTACACTCGTTGCAACTGATGCTGACAACTGGTTTCGAGCTATCAAATGATCACTGCGAGCACAGCATGTTCCGAAAGGCCAACATGTAGAGTTCGCTACTTATATGCTGGAAGGAGAAGCTGAGCATTGGTGGTAGGGGATACAGCGACTGTTGCAACAAGATGAAGGCGATATTCCTTGGAATACTTTTAAGAATGAATTTTATAAGAAGTATTTTCCGAGGGCAGCTCGTGACGCTAAGGAGATGGAACTTATACAGCTGAAACAGGGTAACACAACTGTTGCAGAATATGCCTGTAAGTTTGATGACTTATGCTGTTTCTCCAAGATCTGTCAAGGGAATCCTGTTGACTTTGAAGAATGGAAGTGTTTGAAGTTCGAAGGGGGCCTTCGTGAGGATCTGATGAGTTCAGTAGTTCCATTGGAGACACGAAATTTTACTGAGCTGGTTAATAAGTGTAAGTTAGTGGAAGAATGTGCTAAGAAGGTAACTGTGTCTAAAGCAAGTCGTAAAAGATTTCTACCAAGGAACTACAATAGTTATAATTGGCAACCACGAAGGACCAATTTTAAGACACCTGGTGTGCCACAGCGAAGAAACCCACAGGCTGGTAACATCCCTACAAGCCCTATGGGTGGAAACGGAGGTCGACCGAGGCAGGATAATGGCAAACGACCTCAACAGGCGCAGGTGAACACTACATGCAAGTGATGTGGGAAGGATCATGGTAATAAGCCGTGTTTGTTTGGAAGATTCAATTGCTATAGTTGTGGAGGAACTGGACATATTGTTAAGGAATGCCTAAAGATATCCGCTCAGAATCCAGTACGAACCCAACAACAAGGTCGAGTGTTTGCCATGACTGCTGATGATGCTATGCAATCAGACGCCCTGATCCAAGGTCAGTGTTATGTTAAAAATTGATTTCTAACTATACTATATGACTCAGGTGCATCGCATTCCTTTATTTCTTTAACTGTTGCTCGTGAGTTGGGACTAGATTTCTCTGAGTTGAACTCTGATCTAATTGTCCATACACCTGCATCCCAAAATACTTTGACCAGTTTAGCGTGCCTGCAAGTATCATTCACTATTAGGAACAGAACTTTTATACATGATCTAATCTGTTTGCCTCTATGTGGTTTAGAAGTTATTCTAGGATTAGATTGGCTGTCCAAGTATCATGTTTTCCTTGATTGCTATGAAAGAACTGCTGTTATTCCATCTGATAATTTAGATATTAAACCATATCTGTCTCATACTTTATATCTGAATACTGTAAAAGTTACATTAGACAGGAGTGATTGTGAGGGGTACGTTCTGTTAGCGGCTAGCTCGAGTGACAGTGAACTAAGCTTAGAACAAATTCGAGTGGTGAAAGAATTTTCTGATGTTTTCCCGGATGACATACCTGAGTTCCTTCCTCAGCAAGAGATAGAATTCAACATTAAACTAGTACCTGGAACCGGACTAATTTCCATAGCACCGTACCGGATGTCACCACTGGAACTTGCAGAGTTGAAGAAGCAGTTGAATGAGCTACTTAGAAAAAAATTTATTTGTCCCAGTGCATCACCTTAGGGAGCTCCAGTATTGCTAGTAAAGAAGAAGGATGGTGGAATGCGACTTTGCTTAGCTTACCGGCAGTTAAATAAAGTCACCATCAAGAACAAGTATCCACTTCCACGGATAGATGATTTGATGGATCAGTTGAAAGCTGCAACTGTGTTCTCGAAGATTGATTTGCGATCGGGCTATCACCAGATTCGAGTGAAAGAATCAGATATACCAAAGACTGCATTTAGAACTCGATATGGTCACTATGAGTATATGGTTATGTCGTTTGGACTAACTAATGCTCCTGCGATTTTCATGGATTACATGAATCATATTTTCCGTCCGTACCTTGATCAGTTCGTAGTAGTTTTCATAGATGATATTCTCATCTATTCAAAGACAGAAAGAGAGCATGAAGAGCATCTAAGGACTGTATTGCATATACTGAGGACTCGGAAGTTATATGCTAAACTATCAAAGTGCGAATTTTGGACAGAGAAGGTGGCGTTTTTGGGACATGTTATATCGCAGGGAGGGATTGCAGTCGATCCTTCAAAAATTGAAGCAGTAGTGCAATGGGAACCACCTACGACCGTTACAGAAGTTCGGAGTTTTCTCGGACTTGCTGGCTATTATCAGAGGTTCATCAAAGAATTTTCACAGATAGCCTTACCTTTGACTTACCTTACACGAAAGGAAGTTCCATTTATCTGGACGGCTGAGTGTGATAGAAGCTTCAAGATGCTTAAGGAAAAGCTAACAACTGCACCTGTACTAGTACTACCCGATCCACAAAAACCTTTTGAAGTATACTGTGACGCTTCTCATAAAGGACTTGGATGTGTGCTGATGCAAGAAAAAAATGTGGTGGCTTATGCTTCCCGGCAGCTGAGACCTCATGAACGAAATTATCCGACGCATGACTTGGAATTGGCTGCAGTGGAGTTTGCTCTGAAGATCTGGAGGCACTATTTGTATGGTGCTCAACTAGAAGTTTTCTCCGATCACAAAAGTTTAAAGTATATCTTTGACCAGAAGGATCTTAATATGTGACAGCGAAGGTGGATGGAGTTCCTGAAGGACTATGATTTTAAGTTAAGTTATCACCCAGGAAAAGCGAACGTGGTGGCAGACGCCTTAAGTAGGAAGAATTTGAGTATCTCTTGGATGATGATAAAGGAAGAGAAGCTACTTGCGGAATTTGAGGACCTTAAGTTGGCTATGAATGAGACGTCAAGTGGAGTCCGTTTGGCACAGCTGCATATAACACCATATTTTAAGATTAGGATTCAGCAAGCATAAGCACAGGACTAAAAAATGATGACGATGCTGAGACGGATGAAAGTAGAGGAACCAGAAGCTGTAAGACTAGATCGTAGCAGTATCTGGAGATACAAGAACAGAATTTGTGTGCCTATCTCTGGAGATTTGCGGCAAAGGATTCTTGCAGAAGCTCATCAAAGTAGATTTTCTATGCATCCTGGAGTGACAATGATGTATCAAGATTTGAAACAAATGTTCTGGTGGCCGGGCTTAAAGAGAGAGGTAGCTGACTATGTCTCAAAATGTTTAACCTGCCAGAGAGTGAAGGTGGAACATCAGAAGGCGTCAGGAACCCTGCAACCCTTGGAAATACCACAATGGAAATGGGAGCAGATCACTATAGATTTTGTCACAGGATTGTCAAGGACCTCAACAGGACACGATGCCATTTGGGTAATTGTGGACAAGTTGACAAAGTCAGCACACTTCCTTCTGATTCGAGTTGACTATACATTAGAAAGGCTGGCACGAATATATATTCAAGAAATTGTACGATTCACAGAATACCTTCGTCAATTGTTTCAGATCGAGATCCGAGGTTTACTTCCAGATTCTGGGGAGCTTTCCAGAAAGCGTTGGGAACAGAATTGCACATGAGTACAACATACTATCCTCAGACATACGGACAATCAGAGCGAATAATCCAGACATTGGAAGACATGTTAAGATCTTGTGTGATGGATAACCAAGGCAGTTGGGATAGGTATTTGCCATTGGTCGAGTTCGTCTACAACAACAGTTACCAACAAAGTATCGGGATGGCACCTTATGAAGCTCTCTACGGAAGGAGATGTCAGACACCATTGTGTTGGAATGATGACGGAGAAGCTAGTGTCTTAGGTCCAGACTTAGTACAAGAAACGACTAAGAAGATAAAGGGGATTCGCCAGAAGATCCAGACAGCACAGAGCCGTCAAAAGAGCTATGCCGATAATAGACGTAGACCCTTAGAGTTTAGTGAGGGAGACCATATTTTTCTAAAAGTAACCCCGACTACTGGAATAGGTAGAGCCCTTAAGACTAAAAAGCTTAACCCTCGATACATAGGACCTTTCCAATTATTTAAAAGAGTCGGTCTAGTAGCTTATCAAGTAGCCCTTCCTCCATATCTGTCAAACCTTCATGATGTTTTTCATGTCTCGCAACTTAAGAAATATATTCCCGACGAGAGTCACATTTTACAACTAGAGACAGTACAGTTACGAAACGATTTGACATATCAAGCATCACCAGTTCGGATCATAGAAAGAAGTGATAAGCAGCTAAGAGGCAAAACTGTTTGCTTAGTCAAAGTAGCTTGGGGACAAAAAGCAGAAGAAGAACACACTTGGGAATGGGAAGATAAGATGAAAGCTGATTACCTACATCTATTCTCAGGTAACTAAAATTTTGAGGGCAAAATTTTCTTTTAGGAGGGTAGAATGTAACAACCCCGGTTTTCAAGTACGCGAGATCTTCTCTGAAAGTACGGATTTCTACGGAGGATTAGTAAGGGGAGAACCTTGAATATATCATCACGTATCTCAATCCTCATTGTCATTATGTTATCTTTAAGTTAGAACCTTTTCCGAGGCAAGCTCGATAACGCGGTCTCGAAGGACATAGTTTTTGAACCGTATCGATCAGGAGTTTTGATTCGATTTTTCGTAAATAGTCTCAGTTTGACAAACTGGACTCGATTCATGAGAGAAGAGATATAATAGGATAATATCATCATTATATGAGTATTAGAAGCTTCTTAAATGATATTATAAGGTTACTTGGTCAGTTTTAGTTAAAAACAGAAAAATCGGTTTAACCGAGTTCACAGTTTACTAGTGCAGCTTAGCACCAGCACTCTCTGATGACTTTAGCAATGCTAAGGCCTCATTATTCATATTTTATTCTCATAATAAATATGTTACTAGTGTCATTTATGCTAGTAGCTTATAAAATAATTTTTAGAGATGTTTTTACAAGTGTTCCGATACATCTAGTTTTAGTAGTTATACACCTGGGATATTTTAATATTATTTTAATCCACCTCCAATCCAACCAATCACAACTCTCCCTACACCACCAAAACCCCCAAGGCTGGCTCATTTTCACTTTGTGGCCAAAAATAGGAAGAGAGAAAAAGAGAGAAAGGTTCTTAGTTCCAAATCTTCAAAGCTTGATTTCTGCTGAACTAAAACTCAAATCAAAATTCCAATCCGACCAAAATGATCCTCTCTTCTTTCTCTACATGATCACATGACTTATCAAGGCTGGAATCAAGGTGAGTTGGCTGCACCATCTCTCTTTTGATTCGGTTTCAAGGAAACATGTTTAAACATGTGTTTTCTTGATGTTCTTCGTTAGGAATCATGCTTAATTTGACTTGAGGGCCAAGAAACGTGAACTTCCAGCAAGTATAAGGTTAAAAATCACTTCCTAACATGCTGAGTGAGATTTGGTTAGTTGAGGGTTTTTGGATTTAAAGTTGTTCTTGATGTGATTTAGGAGGAAGAAATGCTTAAGGACCACCTGAAAGTCTAACTGAATTAGGAGCAGCAAAACCAGGTAGGGTATCACGAAATTAATCTTGATTATTTGTGTTTGAGCTGTGTGAATGTTGTATGAGTTGGCTGTGCTAAAAATTGGTTGCATATATGATTGATTCTTGGTGAAAATTTGGTGAAATTTTGATGAAATTTGATGAAATTCAAGCTTTAAGTTCATGTTCTTGGAGCAGCTGGGAAAACGAAACCCTAGGCCTAAATTGAGGTTCAATTTGTGTTAAAATCATGTGAAAAAGATGGGGTTTTAGTGGCTGCTAATTTATTATGAATTATGGTAAAAATCGGTTGCTGAAAAGACTGAAAAACGAGTAAAAACAGAGAAAGAATCTGAAGAATTTATGAAGAACAATGAAGAACGGGCTTTAGATCTTTAAAAGGGCAAGGATGTAAAATTTTTGGTGTTTAAGGGGTTATTTGGTAATTTCTGAAAGTTAGGGTGGTTAAAGTAGAAATATTAAAAGTTACGGGTGGTAAAAAGTGAATTTTAAAGGTTAAAAGTAAAAGGTAAGTTAATTTTCGAAAATTAATGATAAAATAATAAATAATAATAAAATATTAAATAATAATATTTAATTAGAAATAATATTTTAATAAAATAATAAAATAATGCGAAAAAGGCAGTTTTCCGTAAAAGCTTTAGAAAGGCAACTTTAAGTGTAGAATTCTCTTAATTACTTTCATAAAACACTTAGGGAGTGGTAAGAACATATTAGTGAGGTAAAGATAAAAGAAAGAT
This sequence comes from Arachis hypogaea, assembly GCF_003086295.3. NCBI lineage: Eukaryota > Viridiplantae > Streptophyta > Magnoliopsida > Fabales > Fabaceae > Arachis > Arachis hypogaea. The sequence goes on from NC_092055.1 coordinate 77,267,714, forward strand.
AAAAGCCAAAGAAAAGATAAAAACCAAAGAAAAAGTCTGTAAATTTTTAACAACAGAGTAATAGACAGAGACTAGCGAACGAACTAGGGCAACATAGTTAGTCCTTGAATTGTGAATAGGGTTAGGTATTATATGAAAAGTTAAACTATTTCAGTATAGACTTAATGAACCTATACTTGGGATAGGCTAACTATTCATACCGAAATTTACATAAGCTTTAAATACATACGTTAAGTAAAGCAATCAGAGCAGAGTAGAGAAACACAAAAAACAGAGTAACCAGAGTAAAGTAAAGAGAAAAAGAGTAATATAGATACAGATAGAAAGAGTAATCAGAGAAGAGAAAAGAGATACAGAGAACAGAGTAATTAAAGCAGAGTAAAGAGATACCGAGAAAAGAGAAACCAGAACAGGGTAAAGAGATATAAAGAGAAGAGTAGTATAATAAAGAGATATTTGTATATATGTATTAGTTGCTTGATGTAACCAAGAGCTATATCTATATATATATATATATATATATATATATATATATATATGTATATTAGTTGCTTGATGCAACCCAGAGCTTCTGTAGGGAAACTAAGTTACCTACAGCTATTTTCCGCTTCCTCAGAGCAGAGCAGAGCAGAGTATATATACATTTTCCTGCAGTAAGCAGAGGCTGACTCAAATGAGCAGCTATTATTATATGCGCATTTATTTAGGAACGGAAAATCGTATTCGTAAAATCGGGATTACTCGTGACCGGATAAATGTCGGGATTGCGGGCAGCCAACCGACACATGAGCTCATGGCCTGTACTAGGGCTAGACATGCATCATTCTTGTCTGCGCATCATTCTCTGTTGCATTCTTTCTTGTGTGTGATCTATTTCTTTTTGTTTGTTTGATTGAGTGCTATGTCTATGGTTTATCTTCTTGTATTCTTCTGCTTGTGTTCTGTTTTTCTATTTCTCTATCTATTTTTCACTACTATTTACTACTTTACTGTATTCTAATATCCATCTGCTAATCGGAACCAAATAAATGAATGTAACTAACAACCCCGACCGTACTAAGAACCCCCCAGTTCTTACCCTTTCTCTCCCTTCCTCCCCTTCAGATGGAGACGGGTCTAATATTCTATGAGTTTGAGGACCCATATGTCTACGAGGATCCGATACATCACAGTTACTTCATCATGGGATTGGAGCCTCGTATTAGACGATATGCGTTACCAAATCCAGCTTTTCAACATCCTCTATCTAGCCCGCATTTTGACCCGATGCTCCTTACGACTTTCCCTTATCCTGGTTACATCCTGACGCACCTGTACATCCTTTTCCTGATGATCCTGAGCACCCTATACCAGCTCAACCTTTGAATGAGGTAGAACCTGAGCCTATCATTCCTGATGAGCCCGAGTTAGCTGGTGACTACGTACCTGTGATACCACCAGAGTGGGACTTTTCCCCTGAGCCGATCCCTGACTTTCCACAGCCTGATGAGCCGACACTACTGGACAGTGGGGTAGCCCCTATATACGTGAACGGACCTGTGCTCGCGAATGATTTTGTACATAGTGACAACAGTGTTTCTAGTGGATCTGAGGGTATAGCTGTAGCTGCGGACGATGAGGAGGAGGAGGATCCTGAGATAGAGATAGAGTAGGATGAGGAGATGGACGAGCCTCACGGCGATTCTCCGAACGGCCACGTGTAGATATAGTTTGACAGCAGAAGGGGCATTCTTTTGATGACACTCTAGTCTGACATTATCTATTAGTTAGTCTCTCACTTGTGTTAGTACACCAGAGAGCTAGGAGCTATACTATGGTTAGGCTAGCCTGGGCGCCAGTTTAGCGGCTTTTTGTATGGGCCAGGCCCTGGGAGTGTCGTGTATATATATGCTATGTAGGATGACGAGGATGTAAACTGACTTGATCTTGTGTAAATGCAACATGTTTTGTTATAGTGTACATGATGTATATGATCTGTTATATTTCTATATTTTCCTATGCTTCCTTTTATTGCCCTCAATGTATGCTTGTATAGTTTACCTTGTTATCCGTAACGATATAATAAAAAAAAAAAGATTACTCATAAAAATTGGCATCGTTCTAACAAGGAACAGGCTCATATATTAATTAATAGTTAATAATTAGGAAGGATAAGTTAGTAACACTTAGCTTCTTGTATGACCATGGCATACTGGGAGTTGGGTCGTTACATGTGCGTCCATTGTGAAGTTCCCAAAATCCAAGTCTTCATATTCCTTCCTTTTGTGCATGCTTTCTTTCTCTCTTCTAGGCCATCCTTGCCCTATAATTTCTGAAATCACTCAACAAAGATATCACGACATCGAATGACAATAAAAGAGGATCAAAATATAGCAATTCTAAGGCAAAATAAGCATATTTTTCATCATGGAGCAATATTAGGAATGAAACACAAAACTATGCAATTCTTGTGAATAAGTGTGAGAAATATTGACAAAAACCCCCAAATTCTACACAATATAAACCACAAAATTGGGGTTTATCAAGGAGCTGGTTCTCGTTTAAAACTCCAGACTAAGGCTCATGCCAGGCAGGCTGAGATCCATATGGGAAGGTCCCTACAGAGTAGAGAAGGCAGAGCCATACAGAGCCTTTCACTTGAGTCATCCTTCAAGCTCCAAATTCATCAAGGTCAATGGACATCGCTTAAAGCTATACCATGGTGAGAAGATGAAGAAAAACAAGGAGCTAGAGATCTTCCTCTTGGAGGATCCACCCACTGCGGAAAACTGAGCTAGTGGACCGTCCAACTTAAGGACGTTAAAGAAAAGTGCTAGGTGGGAGACAACCCACCATGGGTACGATCTTTCAGTTCTCTTCTTAACCTTCTTTTATTTATTTTGTTTTGTTTTTTTTCTCAGTATCCATTTCTCATCTCTGCATGAATTAGCTGCATACTGCATTCTGCATAAAAAAAAAACGCACACGACACACAAGCATCACCGACGCGTACGCGTCATATGTGTGTGCGTGAAACATATGGATTGAACAGAAAGTTGCGCGGGAGTGGCGCAGGAAGGGTGCATTGTGCACAAACTGACTCACGCGTACGCGTCCCTGACGCGTGCGCGTCAATTGAAATTTTGGCACACCACGCGTACGCGTCAAGCACACGCACGCGTGGATGATGAAATCGGCGTAAATGAGGATTCTGGCAGAGAGTTGTGATGGTGTAGGGCTGGAACTGTGCTAGACGAACAAATCCTATTACGCGTACGTGTCCCTGATGCGCACACGTCATTTTCCCATCCAGCCCATCCACGCGTGCGCGTCCCTGCGCACACGGGTCACCTCAAATTTTGGCAATGGTGCGTATTTTGACAGAGAGTTGTGCATGCGCAAGGCTGCCCCCACGCCAATTTCACAACTCAAGTCACGTGAACGCGTCCTTGACGCGTACGCATTGATTGGAAAAAGCGCGATCCACGCGTACGCTTGAAGCACGCGTACGCGTCGCTTGCGACGCACAATTTAAACACCTCAGCGCCTAATTTCACATCTTCAACCCCTCCAATCCTAATTCTTCTCAATCCTAATTATCTCTTCCTTCTTTTTTCTTTCTTCTTCCTTATTCTTTCTTACTTTCTATTACTTTCTTTCTTCCTTCTTCTTCTTCTTCATTAAGGTTCTCCTCTTCTTCCCCTTTTACTTTTTTTTATTATTACTCTACTTTATATTTCTTTCTTTTTTTCTTCTTTTACTTTTATTATCTATGGTTTCTTTTTCTTTCTTCTTCCATGCATTTTTCATGTTGGTGTTGGAATTTTATTTGGGTCTTACCTTACTTTAATTAAGCTTGTGAACATTATGAGGAGTGATTTGACAGTTGATACTTTATTTTGGCTCTCTTATACATTTGGATTACATTATTTTCATTCTTGTTATCCCTTTCACACCACGTGTTTGTGAAAAAGCTATTATGGCACTTGGAATCCTATTTTCTTTTACTCTTTTACTTATATGCCTCTTTTTCACAACACTTGGATTCCACATGTATTTGAGATCATTATCCACAATTGTCATCATTACATATGCTCTTTTATTTGGCACACTTATTACTTGATGCTTGACTCATGCTTCTCATGCCTATTACTTGCATGCTTTTACCATCTTGCATCTAAGTTTATGAACTGCCTTCTTGATCTTTATTGTTGTCTTACATACATGTTGTAGCTACCATGTTGTTGGGCTAACATCTTTCCTTTGGCATTCATTATCACTTGGAATTTTCTCCTTTCCAGTCTTAGTATCTATATTTAATATTCTTCCTTTTCTTTCTTCTTTCGACACGGGTACCAAGAAAGGAAAAGAGAAGGCCACTGACAAGACACTAGCAAGGAGGGGAAACAAGAGAACACTAGCAAAAGCACTACCATCTACCAGTGTAAAGCCACCAACAAAGAGGGTAAAGAAGATCATTAAGGTTGATGAATCAAAGAAAGCTTTTCCCGCCCGAGACTCCACATGGTTCACTAACCGTTATTGCGAACAGATGTTCCCCATCCTAGCTGAGAGGAACTACAACAACGAGCGTCTGCTCGTTGTCCCAACACACATTGTTGATTTTGTGGAGCCCCGCATAGAGAGGAGACAGTGGGGATTTTTGAGAAGGTAGCCGCGAGAAGCCAACTTATCATGGGTAGTTGAATTCTACTCGAACTTTCACTCACCTACTCTGCAGACTGTCTACGTTCGTCATCAGCAAGTCCCTGTCTCCGAGAGTGCCATACAGAGAGCATTGGACCTTCTACCTAGTCCAGAGGGATAGGACACCTATCAAGAGGCTTCTTTCAAGCTTCAGACATACCAGTTCGACTGGAACATTTCCTTGGTGTCATAGTACAACTTGGCAGTAAGTGGATTTACGGACATCATAGGACCCGACCTAAGAGCATCTCAGCCCAGTCACTCACCCTGGAGGCTTGCGTGTGGGCATAAATCATGTCCCACTATGTCTTTCCGAGCACTCACGAGTCGACCTTCACAGCAGTCATGGCTGTCCTCATCTGGTGTATCTTGACAGAGCAACCCCTCAACCTGCCCCGACACATCCAGAATGCCATGGGACATGTACAGATAGTGGGTAACCTGCCTTTCTCTGCTTTGGTTTTAGATTTAGTCTCTGCAGCAGGTGATGAGAAAATAATTTATACCCTTTTTGGTATTTTTTTACATAGTTTTTAGTATATTTTAATTACTTTTTATTATATTTTTATTAGTTTTTATTCAAAAATCACATTTCTAGACTTTACTATGAGTTTGTGTGTTTTTCTGTAATTTTAGGTATTTTCTGGCTGAAATTGAGGGACCTGAGCAAAAATCTGATTCAGAGGCTGAAAAAGGACTGCAAATGCTGTTGGATTCTGACCTCCCTGAACTCGAAGTAGATTTTCTGGAGCTACAGAAAACCCATTGGCGAACTCTTAATTGCGTTAGAAAGTAGACATCCTGGGCTTTCCAGCAATATATAATAGTCCATACTTTGCCCGAGATTTGATGGCCCACACTGGCGTTCAAAGTCAACCTAAAATTTTTGGCGTAAAACGCCCAAACTGGCACCAGAATTGGAGTTAAATGCCCAAACTGGCACCAAAGCTGGTGTTTAATTCCAGGAACAGCCTATGCACGAAAAAGCCTCAATGCTTAGCCTAAGCACACACCAAGTGGGCTTCGGAAGTGGATTTCTGGATTATTTACTTATTTCTGTAAACCCTAGGTTACTAATTCATTATAAATAGGACCTTTTACTATTGTATTTTCATCTTTTAATCATGTTTTGATGATTGAACCCTCTTTGGGAGGCTGGCCATTCGGCCATGCCTAGACCCTCTTTTCACTTATTTATTTTCTACGGTGGAGTTTCTACACCCCATAGATTAAGGTGTGGAGCTCTGCTGTTCTTCATGAATTAATGCAATTACTACTGTTCTTCTATTCAATTCACGCCTACTTCTTATTCTAAGATATTCACTCGCAGTTCAACCTGATGAATGTGATGATCCGTGACACTCATCATCATTCTCACTTATGAACGCATGCCTGACAAACACTTCCGTTCTATCTGCAATAGCTTGAGTGTACATCTCTTAGCCTCCTGGTTCACGACGCATGGTTGCCTCTCCTGACAATAGAGCCTTCCATTCCGTGAGATCAGAGTCTTTGTGGTATAGGCTAGAATTAATTGGCAGCATTCTTGAGATCCGAAAAGTCTAAACCTTGTCTGTGGTATTCTGAGTAGGATCTAGGAAGGGATGACTGTGACGAGCTTCAAACCTACGAATGTGGGGCGCAAGTGACAGTGCGCAAAAGGACAATGGTGCTATTCCGATGCTAGCAGAACCGACAGATGATTAGCCGTGCGGTGACAGCGCATATGGATTTATTTTCATCCGAGAGGATCATACAGCATGCCATGGAAGGAGGTAACGCATGGTTGGAAGAAAGAAATAGGAAAGCATAGGTTCTGAAGTAACAAAGCATCTCCAGACGCTTATCTAAAATTCACACCAGTGAATTACATAAGTATCTCTATCTTATTTTATATTTTAATTATCAAAACCCCATAACCATTTGAATCTGCCTGACTGAGATTTACAAGGATGACTATAGCTTGCTTCAAGCCAACAATCTCCGTGGGATCGACCCTTACTCACGTAAGGTTTATTACTTGGACGACCCAGTGCACTTGCTGGTTAGTTGTGCGGAATTGTGAAAAAGAATTGAGATTACGATTGTGCGTACCACGTTGTTGGCTCCAATGAGATCACAATTCCGTGCACCAAGTTTTTGGCGCCATTGCCGGTAATTGTTCGAGTTTGGACAACTGACGGTTCATCTTGTTGCTCAAATTAGGTAATTTTATTTTAATTTTAAAGCTTTTTATTTTCAAAAAAAATTAAAGTATTCTATGTTCTTCAAAATTTTTAAGAATGAATTCTAGAGTTTCATGAGATATGTTGAATCCTGGCTGGCTGTTAAGCCATGTCTAATCTTTTGGACTGAGGTTTCACTTATCCTTAGAAAAGCTTCTTTGACTTTCTCAGCAATTTAGCTGTTGTATGTAATGTTTTGCTGAAGCTTGGCTAGCCATGTCTAATCTTTTTAGACTGAAGCTTTAGACTAACATTGCATGATTCCTGGAATTCATATTAAAAATTTTGAATTTCTTATTTCTCTTTTTCCAAACAATTTTCGAAAAAATACAAAAAATTTTTATAAAATCATAAAAACCAAAAATTTTATGTTTCTTGTTTGAATCTAGTGTCAATTTTTAAGTTTGGTGTCAATTGTATTTTTCTAATTTTCGAAAATTACATGCATTGAGTTCTTCATTGATCTTCAAGTTGTTCTTGATGATTTTATTGGGTCTGATCTTTAAATTCTCTTGTTTTGTGTCTTTTGCTATTTCTCATGTGCATTCTCAATTTATTAGTGTCTCTAATATGAAAATTTCTAAGTTTGGTGTCTTGCATGTCTTTCTTTTCTTAAAAAAATAATATGATTGTTCATCTTGACATTCAAAGTGTTCTTGCATGCATTGTTTAAACAAATTTTGTTGTTGTTCTCTCTCATCATTAAAAATTTAAACAAATTTTTTTTCAAGTAGAGGATTGAAGATTCAGAACATTCAGTAGAGGAATTACAGATAAAAAGCTGGGCGTTCAAAACGCCCAGTGAGGAAGGAAATTTTGCGTTTAAACGCCAGCCAGGGTAACTGGCTGGGTGTTTAACGCCCAAGGAGATAGTATTTTGGGCGTTAAAAGCCAGAATGGATACCATTCTGGGCGTTTAACGCCAGGACAACACAAGGGAGGTAAGTTAGTTTTTAATTCAAATCTTTTTCAAATCTTCATAATTTTTCAAAATCAATTTTTTTTTCAAATCATATCTTTTTCAAAATCAAATATTTTTCTGTAACGACCCAATTTATGGTACGTCATGATCATACTAGAAACTGAGCGCTACCAACTTGTCTTCCTAATTATTATCTATTATTTATCATATGAGCCTGATTCGTTGTTAAAAACGTAGTTAATTTGTGAGGTACTTTTTTTTTTAAAAAAGGTTTAGATTAACAAATAGTATCATTCATAATCAATTCACAACTGATAATATATAAAACAATTATAAACAACCACACATAACTACATCACAAGTAGTTGACAATATTCAGTGATCCAGCCTTTATTAGAGTATAGACTTTTAGTTAGAACACCCCTAGATATAGCTAAATAATAACTATATACATATATATACATACAATATCCCAGGTCCTGACCTGTTCAAGAAGTCCCTAAGCTGGCACCCAGGCTAACCTAGACTCTATACTCACCTAGTCCCTTTAAACTACTAAAGCGAGGGAAAGTACGTTCTATGTCTTCAAAACTCAAGTCAGGTGGAACGTCATCAAAAGGTGGAAGGTCGTCTACTACTCCTCTGCACGATCATATGTTATCAAAGAGCGTCTCTCAAGTACTTCATCGAGTGGCCACATAACAGCAACATCGTACGGAGGACTTAGGTTAAAGTTTGTAGATAAGCAGGGTGCAAATGTTGGCTGGCCTCACAGTATATACATATAAACAGGTAACAGAGTTCACTCTAGACTCAGAAGACTACCTAGAGCGGAATCCTCTTTGCAGAACAGTCATCAGCAAACTACGGAAGGGTACTCATGCTTCCATCTGAAGGGGGAAGGGAGAGAGAAGGGGTAAGAACTGGGGAGTTCTTAGTAGGGCCGGGGTTATTAGTTACGTTCATTAATTCTGTGTTATTTAGCAGATAAATAGCAGAATACCGAGAAGCAGTGAACAGAAGAAGCAGAAAATTAGAGAAAACAGAGAAAATAGAAAGCAAAACAAAAACAAGAGAATACAAGAAAATAAAACACAGACACAATGAATAGAATACAAACAAAGAAATCATACATTCAAACAACAACCATAACAGAGTAAATGCGCAACCAAATATGATGCATGTCTGTCCTATGCAGGCCATGAGCTCACGTGTCAGTTTCACCCTGCAGCCCGACATTACCCCGGAACTAGTCCTAGATATGGCTTATTCTCTGTAGGTGAACTTCGGCCAACAGAAATAGCACTCCCGTAAGTGAACTTCGGCTTATAGGAATGGTCTAAACACAACACAACAACTTTTTGTAGGTGAACTTCGGCCTACAGAAATAACACCTCTGTAAGTGAACTTCGGCTTACAGAAAAGTCTAATTACAGCACAACAACTTTCTATAGGTGAACTTCGGCGTACAAAAATGATACCTCTGTAAGTGAACTTCGGCTTACATGAATCACAACTCTCTGTAGGTGAACTTCGGCCTACAGGAGCAACACCCTAAGATACACAATTGATATTTACTGCAGGTGAACTTCGGCCTACAGGGATAACAACTTACTGTAGGTGAACTTAGGCCTACAGGACCTCTAGGGCCAATAGAAAAGCATCAGATGAACATATAATAGAATATCATGCCACAAGGCTTAACTCTTTATTTTTATACTCTTCTCCTCTATTCTCTTTGTTATACTACTCTTTTCTCATTATCATCATTCAATATCATTCTCATTATTCATCATCACTTTCACATTCTTATGCAGTACTTCTTTCTTTCTCTATTCAATCATACTATACAAATTTATATCTTTCACTTTCACAATATCTTGGCTCAAACCATTTCTCTTTATCATATTACTCTTTTCACTTTTTCTTTTTACTCTGCTTTGATTACTCTTTTCTCTATATCTCTTTACTTTTCTCTGGTTACTCCATTCTCTGTGTTTTCTTTACTTTGCTTTGATTTCTCTGCTTAACGTATGTATTTAAAGCTTATGTAAATTTCGGTATGAATAGTTAGCCTGTCCCAAGTATAGGTTCATTAAGTCTATACTGAAACGGTTTAACTTTTCATATAATACCTAACCCTAGTCGCAACTCAAGGACTAACTATGTTGTCCTAGTTTGTTCACTAGTTTCTGTCTGTTTTTCTGTCATTAAAACTTTACAAAATTTTCTTTGGTTTTTATCTTTTCTTTAACTTTTTATATTTTCTTTATCTTTGCCTCACTATCATGTTATTACCAATCCCTAAGTGTTTTATGAAGGTAATTATGAGATTCTGCCCTTAAAGTTGTCTTTCTAAAGCTTTTACAGAAAACTGCCTTTTCCACTTTATTTTATTATTTTTATTAAAATATTATTTTTAATTAAATATTATTATTTAATATTTTATTACTAAATTTTCGAAAATTACCTTGCCTTTACCTTTTAACCTTTAAAATTAACTTTTTACCACCGTAACTTTTAATATTTCTACTTTAACCACCCTAACTTTCAGAAATTACCAAATAACCCCTCAAACACCAAAATAATTACTTCCTTGCCCTTTTATGAATAAAAAAGGTGTTCTTCATTGTTCTTCACCACACTCAAAGTGTTCTTCATGTTCTTCATAAATTCTTCAGATTCTTTCTCTGTTTTTACCTGTTTTTCAGTCTTTTCAGCAACCGATTTTTACTATAATTCATAATAAATTAGCAGCCACTAAAACCCCATCTTTTCTACAAGATTTCAACACAAATTGAACCTCAATTTAAGCTTAGGGTTTCGTTTTTCCAGCTGCCCCAAGAACATGAACTTTAAAGCTTGAATTTCATCAAATTTCATCAAAATTTCACCAAATTTTCACCAAGAATCAATCATATAAGCAACCAATTTTTAGCACACCCAATTTATACAACATTCACACAACTCAAACACAAATAATCAAGATTAATTTCATGACACCCTACCTTGATTTGCTGCTCCAAATCCGGTTACTCTTTAAAGTGTTCTTAAAGCACTTTTTCCTCCTAAAACACATCAAGAACAACTTTAAATCCTCAAACTCTCAACTGATCAAATCTCCCTCAGCACGTCAGAAAGAGATATCTCACCTTAGACTTGCTGAAAATTAACGTTTCTTGGCCCTCAAGTCAAGTTAAGCATGATTCCTAAGGAAAAACATCAAGAAAACACATGTTTTGCATGGTTTTCCTTGAAAACCGAATTGAAGAGGGAGGGAGACAGCCATCTAACCTTATTTCCAGCCTTGATAAGTCACATGGTTATGTAGAGGAAGAAGAGAGGATCATTTTGGTGAAATCAGAGTTTTGATTTGAGTTTTTGTTCAGAAGAAATCAAGCTTTGAAGATTAAGTGTTCATGAAAGTTTCTCTCTTTTCTCTCTTGTTATTTTCGGCCAAAATGAAGAAATGAGACAGCCTTGGAGGTCTTGGGGGTGTAGGGTGATTTGTGATTGGTTGGCTTGGAGGTGGATTAAAATAATATTAAAATATCTCTGGTGTACAACTACTAAAACTAGATGTATCGGAACACTCGTAAAAACATCTCTAAAAATTATTTTCTGAGCTACTAGCATAAATGACACTAGTAACATATTTATTATGAGAATAAAACATGTATAATGAGGCCTTAGCATTGCTAAAGTCATCAGAGAGTGCCGGTGCTATGCTGCACCAGTAAACTATGAACCCGGTTAAACCGATTTCCTGTTTTTAACTAAAACAGACCAGGTAACCTTATAATATTATTCAAGAAGCTTCTAATACTAATATAATGATAATATTATACTATTATCTCTCTCCTCTCATGAATCGAGTCCGGTTCGTCAAACAGAGACTATTTACGAAAATCAGAATCAAAACTGCCAACCAATACGGTTCAAAAACTAGGTTCTTCGTGACCGCGTTATCGAGCTTGCCTCGGAAAAGGTTCTAGCTTAAGGATGACATAATGACAATGAGGATCGAGATACTTGTTGATACAGAAGAGGTATTCCCTTTACTGATCTTCTGGCAAAATCCGTGCCTTCGGAAAAGATCTCGCATACTCGAAAATTAGGGTTGTTACATTCTACCCTCCTAAAAGAAAATTTTGCCCTCAAAATTTCAGCCACATGTAGAATCCATCTTCAAGCAGTCTATTTCCTTCAAGCCATCCTGACGAAGATATTAGTTCGTTCCTTACAGCATCCAAATCTCACGCAACCATAGCCATGAAGATCATAACAGCTATAAAGATAGCTGCGGCTCACGTCGATTCATCGTTCGGAGCTCGATTAAACCATGCCTATTCATAGTCATTGAGGTCTTATCCGCACCAAACAATCAACATTAAGGTGATCAATCTTAATGTCTCAAGTTAAGCACGAACATTCCCAAAATGAGCACTCATAGACATTCATGCCAAATGTATCTTAAAGATACCCTAACAGCATGGGACACACAAGTAGAGTATGCAATGAAGCATAGTCAATCCACTCCCCAGGCTCTATTGGGAACGAACTACTCTGATACTAAATTTTAACGACCCAATTTCTGGTACGTCATGATCATACTAGAAACTGAGCGCTACCAACTTGTCTTCCTAATTATTATCTATTATTTATCATATGAGCCTGATTCGTTGTTAAAAACGTAGTTAATTTGCAAGGTACTTTTTTTAAAAAAAATGTTTGGATTAACAAATAGTATCATTCATAATCAATTCACAACTGATAATATATAAAACAATTATAAACAACCACACATAACTACATCACAAGTAGTTGACAATATTCAGTGATCCAGCCTTTATTAGAGTATAGACTTTTAGTTAGAACACCCCTAGATATAGCTAAATAATAACTATATACATATATATACATACAATATCCCAGGTCCTGACCTGTTCAAGAAGTCCCTAAGCTAGCACCCAGGCTAACCTAGACTCTATACTCACCTAGTCCCTCTAAACTACCAAAGCGAGGAAAAGTACGTTCTAGGTCTTCAAAACTCAAGTCAGGTGGAACGTCATCAAAAAGTGGAAGGTCGTCTACTACTCCTCTGCATGATCATATGTTATCAAAGAGCATCTCTCAAGTACTTCATCGAGTGGCCACATAACAGCAACATCGTATGGAGGACTTAGGTTAAAGTTTGTAGATAAGCAAGGTGCAGACGTTGGCTGGCCTCACAGTATATACATATAAACAGGTAACGAAGTTCACTCTAGACTCAGAAGACTACCTAGAGTGGAATCCTCTTTGCAGAACAGTCATCAGCAGACTATGGAAGGGTACTCATGCTTCCATCTGAAGGGGGAAGGGAGAAAGAAGGGGTAAGAACTGGGGAGTTCTTAGTAGGGTCGGGGTTATTAGTTACGTTCATTAATTCTGTGTTGTTTAGCAGATAAATAGCAGAATACCGAGAAGCAGTGAACAGAAGAAGCAGAAAACTAGAGAAAACAGAGAAAATAGAAAACAAAACAAAAACAAGAGAATACAAGAAAATAAAACACAGACACAGTGAATAGAATACAAACAAAGAAATCATACATTCAAACAACAACCATAACAGAGTAAATGCGCAACCAAATATGATGCATGTCTGTCCTATGCAGGCCATGAGCTCACGTGTCGGTTTACACCCTGCAACCCGACATTACCCAAGAACTAGTCCTAGATATGGCTTATTCTCTGTAGGTGAACTTCGGCCTACAGAAATAGCACTCCCGTAAGTGAACTTCGGCTTACAGCAATAGTCTAAACACAACACAACAACTTTCTGTAGGTGAACTTCGGCCTACAGAAATAACACCTCTGTAAGTGAACTTCGGCTTACAGAAAAAGTCTAGTTACAGCACAACAACTTTCTGTAGGTGAACTTCGGCCTACAAAAATGACACCTCTGTAAGTGAACTTCGGCTTACAGGAATCACAACTCTTTGTAGGTGAACTTCGGCCTACAGGAGCAACACCCTAAGATACACAATTGATATTTACTGCAGGTGAACTTCAGCCTACAGGAATAACAACTTACTGTAGGTGAACTTGGGCCTACAGGACCTCTAGGGCCAATAGAAAAGCATCAGATGAACATATAATAGAATATCATGCCACAAGGCTTAACTCTTTATTTTTATACTCTTCTCCTCTATTCTCTTTGTTATATTACTCTTTTCTCATTATCATCATTCAATATCATTCTCATTATTCATCATCACTTTCACATTCTTATGCAATACTTCTTTCTTTCTCTATTCAATCATACTATACAAACTTTACATCTTTCACTTTCACAATATCTTGGCTCAAACCATTTCTCTTTATCATATTACTCTTTTCACTTTGTCTTTTTACTCTGCTTTGATTACTCTTTTCTCTGTATCTCTTTACTTTTCTCTGGTTACTCTATTCTCTGTGTTTTCTTTACTTTGCTTTGATTTCTCTGCTTAACGTATGTATAAAGCTTATGTAAATTTCGGTATGAATAGTTAGCCTGTCCCAAGTATAGGTTCATTAAGTCTATACTGAAACAGTTCAACTTTTAATATAATACCTAACCCTAGTCGCAACTCAAGGACTAACTATGTTGCCCTAGTTTGTTCACTAGTTTCTGTCTGTTTTTCTGTCATTAAAACTTTACAGAATTTTCTTTGGTTTTTATCTTTTCTTTGAATTTTTATCTTTTCTTTATCTTTGCCTCACTATCATGTTATTACCACTCCCTAAGTGTTTTGTGAAGGTAATTATGAGATTTTGCACTTAAAGTTGTCTTTCTAAAGCTTTTACAGAAAACTGCCTTTTCCACATTATTTTATTATTTTTATAAAAATATTATTTTTAATTAAATATTATTATTTAATATTTTATTACTAAATTTTCGAAAATTACCTTGCCTTTACCTTTTAACCTTTAAAATTAACTTTTTACCACCCGTAACTTTTAATATTTCTACTTTAACCACCCTAACTTTCAAAAATTACCAAATAACCCCTCAAACACCAAAATAATTACTTCCTTGCCCTTTTATGAATCAAAAAGGTGTTCTTCATTGTTCTTCACCACACTCAAAGTGTTCTTCATGTTCTTCATAAATTCTTCAGATTCTTTCTCTGTTTTTACCCGTTTTTCAGTCTTTTCAGCAACTGATTTTTACTATAATTCATAATAAATTAGCAGCCACTAAAACCCCATCTTTTCTACATGATTTCAACACAAATTGAACCTCAATTTAGGCTTAGGGTTTCGTTTTTCCAGCTGCCCCAAGAACATGAACTTTAAAGCTTGAATTTCATCAAATTTCATCAAAATTTCACCAAATTTTCACCAAGAATCAATCATATAAGCAACCAATTTTTAGCACAGCCAATTTATACAACATTCACACAACTCAAACACAAATAATCAAGATTAATTTCGTGACACCCTACCTTGATTTGCTGCTCCAAATTCGGTTACTCTTTAAAGTGTTCTTAAAGCACTTTTTCCTCCTAAAACACATCAAGAACAACTTTAAATCCACAAACTCTCAACTGACCAAATCTCCCTCAGCACGTTAGGAAGAGATATCTCACCTTAGACTTGCTGAAAATTAATGTTTCTTGGCCCTCAGGTCAAGTTAAGCATGATTTCTAAGGAAAAACATCAAGAAAACACATATTTTGCATGGTTTTCCTTGAAAACCGAATTGAAGAGGGAGGGAGACAGCCATCTAACCTTATTTCCAGCCTTTATAAGTCACATGGTTATGTAGAGGAAGAAGAGAGGATCATTTTGGTGAAATCAGAGTTTTGATTTGAGTTTTAGTTCAGAAGAAATCAAGCTTTGAAGATTAAGTGTTCATGAAAGTTTCTCTCTTTTCTCTCTTGTTATTTTCGGCCAAAATGAAGAAATGAGACAGCCTTGGATGTCTTGGGGGTGTAGGGTGAGTTGTGATTGGTTGGCTTGGAGGTGGATTAAAATAATATTCAAATATCTCTGGTGTACAACTACTAAAACTAGGTGTATCGGAACACTCGTAAAAACATCTCTAAAAATTATTTTCTGAGCTACTAGCATAAATGACACTAGTAACATATTTATTATGAGAATAAAACATGTATAATGAGGCCTTAGCATTGCTAAAGTCATCAGAGAGTGCCGGTGCTATGCTGCACCAGTAAACTGTGAACCCGGTTAAACCGATTTCCTGTTTTTAACTAAAACAGACCAGGTAACGTTATAATATTATTCAAGAAGCTTCAAATACTAATATAATGATAATATTATACTATTATCTCTCTCCTCTCATGAATCGAGTCCGGTTCGTCAAACAGAGACTATTTACGAAAATCAGAATCAAAACTGCCAACTGATACGGTTCAAAAACTAGGTTCTTCGTGACCGTGTTATCGAGCTTGCCTCGGAAAAGGTTCTAGCTTAAGGATGACATAATGACAATGAGGATCGAGATACTTGTTGATACAGAAGAGGTATTCCCTTTACTATTCTTCTGGCGAAATCCGGGTTGTTACATTTTCCATACCAATTAATGATTTAATTCAAAAAAATTTTAAGTTGTTACTTGCCTATTAAGAAAGGATAAAACATTAAATTCTAGAATCATATCTTTTAATTTCTTGTTAGTCAAGCAATCAACTTTAATTTCAAAAATCAAATATTTTTAATTTCCAATTTAAATCCTTTTCAAAATAACTTTTCAATCATATCTTTTTCAAATTTTAATGTCAAAATCTCTTTCTAACTTCTTATCTTTTTAAAATTTGATTTTTAAATCTTTTTCAATTAACTACTTAACTTTTTGTTTGATTTTAAAAGTTTTCTATTTCAATCATATCTTTTTCAAAACCACCTAACTACTTTTCTCTCTCCAATTTTCGAAAATTTTTCCCCTTCCTCACCTTCTTCTATTTAAGGACTAACACTCCTCCTCAATTAGCAATTCGGACTCTCTCTCCTTCTTCAGATGTTCGAATTCTTATCTACCTACCTCATCCCTCTATTCCTGTTTTCCTCTGACACCTCAAGGAATCTCTATACTGTGACATAGAGGATTCCATACTTTCTTGTTCTCTTCTCTTTCTTATGAGCAGGAACAAGGACAAAGGCATTCTTGTTGAAGCTGATCCTGAACCTGAAAGGACCTTGAAGAGGAAGCTAAGAGAAGCTAAAGCACAACTCTCTGGAGAGGACCTAACAGAAATTTTCGAAAAGGAAGAAGACATGGCAGCCGAAAATAACAACAATGCCAACAATGCAAGGAAGATGCTTGGTGACTTTATTGCACCCTCTTCTGACTTCTGTGGAAGGAGCATTTCAATTCCTGCAATTGGAGCAAACAACTTTGAGCTTAAGCCTCAATTAGTTTCTCTAAATTCTAATGCAGCAGAATTGCAAGTATCATGGACCTCCATTGGAAGATCCTCATAAGTTTTTAGCTAAATTCTTTCAAATCTGTGACACTGTTAAGACCCATGGTGTTGACCTTGAGGTCTACAGACTTATGCTTTTCCCGTTTGCTGTAAGAGACAGAGCTAGGACATGGTTGGACTCATGATGAGCGGATAATTTATACGCTTTTTGGCAGTGTTTTTACATAGTTTTAGTATGATTTAGTTAGTTTTTAGTATATTTTTATTAGTTTTTAAATAAAAATCACATTTCTGGACTTTACGATGAGTTTGTATGTTTTTCTGTGATTTCAGGTATTTTCTGGCTGAAATTGAGGGACTTGAGCAAAAATCAGATTCAGAGGCTGAAGAAGGACTGCAGATGCTGTTGGATTCTGACCTCCCTACACTCAAAGTGGATTTTCTAAAGCTACAAGAGTCCAAATGGCACGCTCCCAATCGCGTTGGAAAGTAGACATCCAGGCTTTCCAGAAATATATAATAGTCCATACTTTGCCCGAGTTTAGACGACGCAAACTGGCATTCAACGCCAGCTTTCTGCCCTATTATGGAGTTAAACGCCAGAAACAGGTTGCAAAGCAGAGTTAAATGCCAGAAATAGGTTACAAACTGGCGTTTAGCTCCAAGGAAGACCTCTACACATGAAAGCTTCAATGCTCAGCCCAAGCACATACCAAGTGGGCCTGGAAGTGGATTTCTGCATCTTTTACTCATTTCTGTAAACCCTAGTTAATAGTTTAGTATAAATACTACTTTTAGTGATTTATTTCACATCTTTGGAATGTTTTTCCTTAGACTTGGAGGCTGGCCTCACGGCCATGCCTGGACCATTATCACTTATGTATTTTCAATGGTAGAGTTTCTACACACCATAGATTAAGGTGTGGAGCTCTGCTGTTCCTCATGAATTAATGCAAAGTACAATTGTTTTTCTATTCAACTCAAGCCTATTTCTTCTTTAAGATATTCATTCGCACACAAGAACATGATGAATGTGATGATTATGTGACGCTCATCATCATTCTCACTTATGAACGCGTGCCTGACAAACACTTCTGTTCGACATGCAAACAAGCTTGAATGTATATCTCTTAGCTTCCTGATCGTGAGATCAGAGTCTTCGTGGTATAGGCTAGAAATATTGGCAGCCATTCTTGAGATCCGGAAAGTCTAAACCTTGTCTGTGGTATTCCGAGTAGGATCTGTGAAGGGATGGCTGTGACGAGCTTCAAACTCGCGAGTGCTGGGCGTAGTGACAGACGCAAAAGGATTACTGAATCCTATTCCAGTATGATCGAGAACCGACAGATGATTAGCCGTGCGGTGACAGCGCATTTTGGACCATTTTCACTGAGAGGACGGGATGTAGCCATTGACAACGGTGATGCCCTACATAAAGCTTGCCATGGAAAGGAGTAGGAATGATTGGATGAAGACAGCAGGAAAGCAGAGATTCAGAAGGAACAAAAGCATCTCTATATGCTTATCTAAAGTTCTCACCAATGAATTACATAAGTATCTCTATCCTGTTTTATATTTTAATTATATTTTAATTATCAAATATCCATAACCATATAAATCTGCTTGACCGAGATTTGCAAGATGACCATAGCTTGCTTCAAGCCGACAATCTCTGTGGGATCGACCCTTACTCACGTAAGGTTTATTACTTGGACGACCCAGTGCACTTGCTGGTTAGTTGTTCGAAGTTGTGACAAAGAACTAAAATTATGAACGTGCGTATTAAGTTTTTGACGCCGTTACCAAGGAATGAACGATCACGATTTCGTGCACCATGTTTTTGGCGCCGTTGCCGGGGATTGTTCGAGTTTGGACAACTGACGGTTCATCTTGTTGCTCAGATTAGGTAATTTTATTTTAATTTTAAGCTTTTTATTTCTTATTTTCAAAAAATACAAAAAAAAAAATTCTTCTTTTTCGTTCTTCCCAAAATAATTTTCGAAAAAAAAATACCAAAAAAAATTTTAATAAAATCATAAAACCAAAAATAATTTTGTGTTTCTTGTTTGAGTCTTGTGTCAAATTGTAAGTTTGGTGTTAATTGCATATTTTTCAAACCTTCTTGCATTTTTCGAAAATTCATGCATGTGTTCTTCATGACCTTCAAGTTGTTCTTGATGAATTTCTTTGTTTGATCGTTAAATCTTTCTTGTTGGTGTCTTTTCTTGTTTTTCATGTGCATTTTCAAATTGTTAGTGTCTAAAGTTTGAAAATTTCTAAGTTTGGTGTCTTGCATGTTCTTCTTTTCTTGAAAATTTTTCAAAAATAAGTTCTTGATGTTCATCATGATCTTCAAAGTGTTCTTGGTGTTCATCTTGACATTCATAGTGTTCTTGCATGCATCATTTGTTTTGATCCAAAATTTTCATGCATTGAGTCTTTTTGATGTTTTTCTCTCTCATCATTAAAATTCAAAAAAAAAAATATTTTCCTTATTCACTGATAAATTTTCAAAAATTTGAGTTGACTTTTTCAAAACTTTTTAAAATTTAATTGTTTCTTATGAGTCAAGTCAAATTCTCAATTTAAAAATTCTATCCTTTTCAAATATTTTTCAAAAATCAAATCTTTTTCATTTTTCTTTCATATTTTCGAAAATTTCAAATTGATTTCCAAAATCTTTTTCTTATTCTTACTTCATATTTTCAAAAATCTCACTAACATTTAATGTTTTAATTCAAAAATTTTTCAAGTTGTTACTTGCCTATTAAGAAAAGTTTCAATCTTTAAATTTTAAAATCATATCTTTTAGTTTCTTGTTAGTCAAGTAATCAACTTTAATTTCAAAATCAAATCTTTTTAAATTTCTTTGTCAAATCTTTTTCAAAATGATTTTCAATCATATCTTTTTCAAAAATCAATTTCAAAATCTTTTCTAACTTCTTATCTTTTCAAAATTGATTTTCAAATATTTTTCAATTAACTACTTGACTTTTTGTTTGATTTTAAAAGTTTTCTATTTCAATTACATCTTTTTCAAAACCAACTAACTACTTTTCTCTCTCCAATTTTTGAAAACCACTAACCTCTTTTTCAAAATTCTTTTTAATTAACTAATTGTTTTAAATTTTAATTTTATTTTAATTCTCTTTTTAATTTTCGATTACTAACCAATAATTAAAATAAAAACAAAAATATTTTCCTTTTATTTTAATTTAATTTCTTATTTTTCTCTTCTCCTTCTTCTATTCTTCTCTTCTTCTACTCACATAAAGGAATCTCTATACTGTGACATAGAGGATTCCTCTTCTTTTCTGTTCTCTTGTTTTTCATATGAGTAGGAACAAGGATAAGAACATTCTTGTTGAAGCTGATCCTGAACCTGAAAGAACTCTAAAGAGGAAGCTAAGGGAAGCTAAAGCACAACTCTTTAGAGAAAATCTGACAGAAATTTTCGAAAAAGAAGGAGACATGGCCAAAAATAATAACAATGGTGAAGATGCAAGGAAGATGCTTGGTGACTTTACTGCACCAAATTCCAACTTACATGGAAGAAGCATCTCAATCCCTGCAATTGGAGCAAACAATTTTGAGCTAAAGCCTCAATTAGTTTCTCTGATGCAACAGAACTACAAGTTTCATGGACTTCCATCAGAAGATCCTTTTCAGTTCTTAACTGAATTCTTGCAGATCTTTGATACTGTTAAGACCAATGGGGTTGATCCCGAGGTCTACAGGCTTATACTTTTCCCGTTTGCTGTAAGAGACAGAGCTAGAATATGGTTGGACTCTCAACCTAAAGATAGCCTGAACTCTTGGGATAAGCTGGTCACGACTTTCATAGCCAAGTTCTTTCCTCCTCAAAAGCTTAGCAAGCTTAGAGTGGATGTTCAAACCTTCAGACAAAAAGAAGGTGAATCCCTCTATGAAGCTTGGGAGAGATACAAGCAACTAACCAAAAAGTGTCCTTCTGACATGCTTTCAGAATGGACCATCCTGGATATATTCTATGATGGTCTGTCTGAATTATCAAAGATGTCATTAGACCATTCTACAGGTGGATCCATTCACCTAAAGAAAATTCCTGCAGAAGCTCAGGAACTCATTGACATGGATGCAAATAACCAGTTCATGTACACTTCTGAAAGGAATCCTGTGAGTAATGGGATGCCTCAGAGGAAGGGAGTTCTTGAAATTGATGCTCTGAATGCCATATTGGCTCAGAACAAAATATTGACTCAGCAAGTCAATATGATTTCTCAGAGTCTGAATGGATTGCAAGCTGCATCCAACAGTACTAAAGAGGCTTCTTTTGAAGAAGAAGCTTATGATCCTGAGAACCCTGCAATAGCAGAGGTGAATTACATGGGTGAACCCTATGGAAACACCTACAATCCCTCATGGAAAAATCATCCAAATTTCTCATTGAAGGATCAACAAAAGCCTCAACAAGGCTTTAATAATGGTGGAAGAAACAGGTTTAGCAATAGCAAGCCTTTTCCATCATCCACTCAGCAACAGACAGAGAATTTTGAGCATAATCCATCTAGCTTAGCAAATATAGTCTCTGATCTATCTAAGGCCACTCTAAGTTTCATGAATAAAACAAGGTCCTCCATCAGAAATTTAGAGGCACAAGTGGGCCAGCTGAGTAAAAGAATCACTGAAACTCCTCCTAGTACTCTCCCAAGCAATACAAAAAAGAATCCAAAAAGAGAGTGCAAGGCCACAACCTTACTTGGTGTGGCCGAACCCAGAGAGGAGGAGGAGGACGTGAATCCCAATGAGGAAGACCTCATGGGACATCCTCTGAACACTAAGGGATTCCTCAATGAGTACTTGAAGGAATCTGAGGCTCATACAGAGACCATAGATATTCCATTCAACTTGCTTCTACCCTTCATGAGCTTTGATGAGTATTCATCCTCTGAAGAGGATGAAGACATTACTGAAGAGCAAGTTGCTAAGTACCTTGGTGCAATCATGAAGCTGAATGCCAAATTATTTGGTAATGAGACTTGGGGAGATGAACCTCCCTTGCTCACCAATGAACTAAATGCATTGGATACGCAGAAATTACCTCAAAAGAAATAGGATCCTAGTAAATTCCTAATTCCCTGTAACATAGGCACCATGACCTTTGAGAAGGCTCTGTGTGACCTGGGGTCAGGCATTTACCTTATGCCACTCTCTGTAATGGAGAAACTTGGGATCTTTTAGGTGCAAGCTGCCAGAATCTCATTAGAGATGGCAGACAACTTAAGAAAATAGGCTTATGGACTAGTAGAGGACGTGTTAGTAAAGGTTGAAGGCCTTTACATCCCTGCTGATTTCATAATCCTAGACACTGGGAAGGATGAGGATGAATCCATCATCCTTGGAAGACCCTTCCTAGCCACAGCAAGAGCTGTGATTGATGTGGACAGAGGAGAGTTGCTCCTTCAACTGAATGAGGACTACCTTGTATTTAAGACTCAAGGATCTCCTTCTGTAACCATGGAGAGGAAGCATGAAAAGCTTCTCTCACTGCAGAGTCAACCAAAGCCCCCACAGTCAAACTCTAAGTTTGGTGTTGGGAGGGCACAACCAAACTCTAAGTTTGGTGTTGAACCCCCACATTCAAACTCTAAGTTTGGTGTTGGGAGGTTCCAACAATGCTCTGAACATCTGTGAGGCTCCATGAGAGCTCACTGTCATGCTATTGACATTAAAGAAGCGCTTGTTGGGAGGCAACCCAATGTTATTTAATTATATCTATTTTATTTTTATTGTTATTTCGTGTTTTATTAGGTTGATGATCATGTAAAGTCACAAGAACAACTAAAAAATTAAAAACAGAATCAAAAATAGCAGAAGAAACAGCACACCATGGAGGAAGAGCACTCTAGCATTTAAACGCCAGAAACAAGCATCTGTCTGGTGGTTAACGCCAGAAACAAGCACTAAGCTGGCGTTTAACGCCAGAAACAAGCATCAACCTGGCGTTAAACACCAGAAATAGGCTACATTTGGGCGTTTAACGCCAAAAACAGGCAGCAGTCTGGCGTTAAACACCAGTATTCCATACAAAGGGCATTTTACACGCCTAATTGGAGTAGGGATGTTAAGTCCTTGACCCCACTGGATCTGTGGACCCACAGGATCCCCACCTATCCTAACTCTCTCTCTTCACACCTTTTCATAACCCTCTTCCCCAAATACCCTTCACCAATCACCTCAATCACTCTTCCCCATAAACCTCACCTACCTCCAAAATTCAAATTCTTTTCCCTCCCAAACCCAACCCTAATGGGTGATCCCTAAAGCCCCCCACTCCTATATAAACCCCTTATTCCTTCTTCATTTTCACCCAACACAACCCTTTCTTCTACCCCTTGGCCGAATACACACCCCTCTCCCTCTCCTCCATTTTTCTTCTTCTTCTCCTTCTTTCTTTCTTTTTTTGCTCGGGACGAGCAAACATTTTAAGTTTGGTGTGGAAAAAGCATTGCTTTTTGTTTTTCCATAACCATTAATGGCACCTAAGGCCAGAGAAACCTCAGGAAAGAGGAAATGGAAGGCAATTGCTTCCACCTCTGAGTCATGGGAGATGGAGAGATTCATCTCAAAGGTCCATCAAGACCGCTTCAATGAAGTTGTGGCCAAGAAGAAAGTGATCCCTGAGGTCCCTTTCAAGCTCAAAAAGAGCAAATATCCGGAGATCCGACAAGAGATTAGAAGAAGAGGATGGGAAGTTCTCTCTAATCCTATTCAACAAGTCAGGATCTTAATGGTTCAAGAGTTATATGCAAATGCATGGATCACTAGGAACCATGATCAAAGTGTGAACCCGAATCCAAAGAATTGGCTTACCATGGTTCGCGGGAAATACTTAGATTTCAGTCCGAAAAATGTAAGGTTGGCGTTCAACTTGCCAATGATGCAAGAAAATGCACGCCCTTACACTAGAAGGGTCAACTTTGATCAAAGGTTGGACCAAGTCCTCATGGACATATGTGTGGAAGGAGCTCAATTGAAAGTTGACTCAAGAGGCAAGCCGGTTCAATTGAGAAGACTAGACCTTAAGCCTGTAGCTAGAGGATGGTTGGAGTTCATTCAACGCTCAATCATTCCTACTAGCAACCGGTCTGAAGTTACTATTGACCGGGCCATCATGATCCATAGTATCATGATTGGGAAGGAAGTGGAAGTTCATGAGATTATACCTCAAGAACTCTACAAGGTGGCTGACAAGTCTTCCACTTTGGCAAGGTTAGCCTTTCCTCACCTCATTTTCCACCTCTACAATTCGGCTGGAATTGACATAGAGGGAGACATCCTCATTGTTGAGGACAAGCCCATCACTAAGAAAAGGATGGAACAAACAAGAGATCATGGACCTCAACAAGAGCATGAGGAAATTTCTCACCATGAAATCCCTGAGATGCCTCAAGGGATGCACTTCCCTCCACAAAACTATTGGGAGCAAATCAACACTTCCCTAGGAGAATTAAGTTTCAACATGGGACAACTAAGAATAGAGCACCAAGAGCACTCTATCATCCTCCATGAGATTAGAGAAGATCAAAGAGCTATGAGGGAGGAGCAACAAAGACAAGAAAGAGACATAGAGAAGCTCAAGAGCACCATTGGTTCTTCAAGAAGAGGAAGACGCCACCCTCACTAAGGTGGACCCGTTCCTTAATCTCCTTGTTCTTATTTTCCTGTTTTGTCGTTTACTATGCTTCATGTTTATTTATGTTTGTGTCTTTATTACATGATCATTAGTGTTTAAGTGTCTATGTCTTAAAGCTATGAATGTCCTATGAATCCATCACCTCTCTTAATTGAAAACTGTTCTAAAAACAAAAGAACAAGAAGTACATGGTTTCGAATTCATCCTTGAAACTAGTTTAATTATTTTGATGTGGTGACAATACTTTTTGTTTTCTGAATGAATGCTTGAACAGTGCATATGTCTTTTGATATTGTGGTTTATGAATGTTAAATATGTTGGCTCTTGAAAGAATGATGAAAAAGGAGAAATGTTATTGATAATATGAAAAATCATAAAATTGATTCTTAAAGCAAGAAAAAGCAGTGAATACAAAAGCTTGCAAAAAAAAAAAAGAGAAAAGAAAAATGGCGAAAAAAAAGAGAAAGAAAAAGAAAAAACAAGCAGAAAAAGCCAAAAGCTCTTTAAACCAAAAGGCAAGAGCAAAAAGCCAATAGCCCTTAAAACCAAAAGGCAAGGGTAATAAAAAGGATCCAAGGCTTTGAGCATCAGTGGATAGGAGGGCCTAAAGGAATAAAATCCTGGCCTAAGCGGCTAAACCAAGCTGTCCCTAACCATGTGCTTGTGGCGTGAAGGTGTCAATTGAAAACTTGAGACTAAGCGGTTAAAGTCAAGGTCCAAAGCAAAAAAAGAGTGTGCTTAAGAACCCTGGACACCTCTAATTGGGGACTTTAGCAAAGCTGAGTCACAATCTGAAAAGGTTCACCCAGTTATGTGTCTGTGGCATGTATGTATCCGGTGGTAATACTGGAAAATAGAGTGCTTAGGGCGACGGCCAAGACTCATAAAGTAGCTATGTTCAAGAATCAACATATTAAACTAGGAGAATCAATAACACTATCTGAAATCTAAGTTCCTATAGATGCCAATCATTCTGAACTTCAATGGATAAAGTGAGATGCCAAAACTATTCAAGAGGCAAAAAGCTACTAGATCCGCTCATCTGATTGGAGCTAAGTTTCATTGATATTTTGGAATTTATAGTATATTCTCTTCTTTTTATCCTATTTGATTTTCAGTTGCTTGGGGACAAGCAACAATTTAAGTTTGGTGTTGTGATGAGCGGATAATTTATACGCTTTTTGGCAGTGTTTTTACATAGTTTTTAGTATGATTTAGTTAGTTTTTAGTATATTTTTATTAGTTTTTAAATAAAAATCACATTTCTGGCCTTTACTATGAGTTTGTGTGTTTTTTTGTGATTTCAGGTATTTTCTGGCTGAAATTGAGGGACTTGAGCAAAAATCAGATTCATAGTCTGAAGAAGGACTGCAGATGCTGTTGGATTCAGACCTCCCTGCACTCAAAGTGGATTTTCTGGAGCTACAAGAGTCCAAATGGTGCGCTCTCAATTGTGTTGAAAAGTAGACATCCAGGGCTTTGCAGCAATATATAATAGTTTATACTTTGCCCGAGTTTAGGTGACTCAAACTGGCGTTCAATGCCAGCTTTCTTTCCTATTCTGGAGTTAAAGGCAAGAAACAGGTTGCAAAGCAGAGTTAAACGCCAGAAGTGGATTTCTACATCATTTACTCATTTCTGTAAACCCTAGTTACTAGTTTAGTATAAAAACTACTTTTAGTGATTTATTTCACATCTTTAGAACGTTTTTCCTTAGACCTGGAGGTTGGCCTCACGGCCGTGCTTGGACCATTATCACTTATGTATTTTCAACGGTAGAGTTTCTACACACCATAGATTAAGGTGTGGAGCTCTGCTATTCCTCATGAATTAATGCAAAGTACTATTGTTTTTCTATTCAACTCAAGCCTATTTCTTCTCTAAGATATTCATTCGCACACAAGAACATGATGAATGTGATGATTATGTGACGCTCATCATCATTCTCACTTATGAACGCATGCCTGACAAACACTTCCGTTCGACATGCAAACAAGCTTGAATGTATATCTCTTAGCTTCCTGATCGTGAGATCAGAGTCTTCGTGGTATAGGCTAGAAATATTGGCGGCCATTCTTGGGATCCGGAAAGTCTAAACCTTGTCTGTGGTATTCCGAGTAGGATCTGGGAAGGGATGGCTGTGACGAGCTTCAAACTCGCGAGTGCTGGGCGTAGTGACAGACGCAAAAGGATTACTGAATCCTATTTCAGTATGATCGAGAACCGACAGATGATTAGCCATGTGGTGACAGCACATTTTGGACCATTTTCATTGAGAGGACGGGATGTAGCCATTGACAACAGTGATGCCCTACATAAAGCTTGCCATGGAAAGGAGTAGGAATGATTGGATGAAGACAGCAGGAAAGCAGAGATTCAGAAGGAACAAAAGCATCTCTATACGCTTATCTGAAATACTCACCAATGAATTACATAAGTATCTCTATGCTGTTTTATATTTTAATTATATTTTAATTATCAAATATCCATAACCATATGAATCTGCCTGACTGAGATTTGCAAGATGACCATAGCTTGTTTCAAGCCGACAATCTCCGTGGGATCGACCCTTACTCACGTAAGGTTTAATACTTGGACGACCCAATGCACTTGCTAGTTAGTTGTGCGAAGTTGTGCCAAAGAACTAAAATTATGAACGTGCGTATTAAGTTTTTGATGCCGTTGCCAAGGAATGAACGATCACGATTTTGCATACCAACTCACAACCTAAAGAAAGCCTGAACTCTTGGGAAAAGCTGGTCAATGCCTTCTTGACAAAGTTCTTTCCGCCTAAAAAATTGAGTAAGCTTAGAGTGGAGGTCTAGACCTTCAGACAGAAGGAAGGTGAATCCCTCTATGAAGCTTGGGAAAGATACAAGCAATTGATCAGAAGGTGTCCTTCTGGCATGCTTTCAGAATGGAGCATCATATGCATATTCATATGATGGTCTGTCTGAACTGTCCAAGATGTCATTGGACAACTCTACTGGTTGCAAATAACCAGTTTATGTATACTTCTGAAAGGAATCCTATGAATAATGGGACAACTCAGAAGAAAGGAGTTCTTGAGATTGATACTCTGAATGCAATATTAGCTCAGAATAAAATATTGACTCAGCAAGTCAATATGATTTCTCAGAGTCTGATTGGAATGCAAGCTGCATCTAGCAGTAATAAAAAAGCATCTTCTGAAGAAGAAGCTTATGATCCTGAGAACCCTGCAATGGAAGAGGTGAATTACATGGGAGAACCCTATGGAAACACCTATAATCCTTGATGGAGAAATCATCCAAATCTCTCATGGAAGGACCAACTGAAGCCTCAACAGGGCTTCAACAACAATAATGGTGGCGGAAATAGGTTTAGCAATAGCAAACCTTTTCCATCATCTTCTCAGCAACAAATTGAGAACTCTGAGCAGAGTCATTCTGGCCTAGCTACCATAGTCTCTGATCTATCTAAGACCACACTAAGTTTCATGAATGAAACAAGATCCTCAATTAGAAATTTGGAGGCACAAGTGGGTCAGCTGAGTAAGAGAATTACTGAAACTCCTCCTAGCACTCTCTCAAGAAATACAGAAGAAAATCCAAAAAGAGAGTGCAAGGCCATAAATATAACCAACATGGCCGAATGCATGGAGGAGGGAAAGGCAGTGATTTCCAGTAAGGAAGACCTCAATGGACGTCCACTGGCCTCCAAGGAGTTCCCTAATGAGGAACCAAAGGAATCTGAGGCTCATACAGAGACCATAGAGATTCTATTGAACCTACTTCTGCCATTCATGAGCTCTGATGAGTATTCTTCCTCTGAAGAGGATGAAGATATTACTGAAGAGCAAGTTGCTAAGTACCTTGGAGCAATCATGAAGCTGAATGCCAAGTTATTTGGTAATGAGACTTGGGAGGATGAACCCCCGTTGTTCACCAATGAACTGAATGACTTGATTAGGCAGACATTACCTCAGAAGAAACTGGATCCTGGAAAGTTCTTAATACCTTGTACCATAGGCACCATGACCTTTGAAAAGGCTCTGTGTGACCTTGGGTCAAGTATAAACCTCATGCCCCTCTCTGTAATAGAGAAACTAGGGATCCTTGAGGTACAAGCGGCTAAAATCTCACTACAGATGGCAAACAATTCAAGGAAACAGGCTTATGGACTTGTAGAGGATGTCTTAGCGAAAGTTGAAGGCTTTTACATCCCTACTGACTTCATAAGCCTGGACACTGGGAATAATAAAGATGAATCCATCATCCTTGGCAGACCCTTCCTAGCCACAGCAAAAAGCTGTGATTGATGTTGACAGAGGAGAGTTGGTCCTTCAAGTGAATGAGGACTACCTTGTTTTTAAAGCTAAAGAATCTCCTTCTGTACACATGGAGAAAAAGCATGACAAGTTTCTCTCAATGCAGAGTCAAACAGAGCCCCTACATTCAAACTCTAAGTTTGGTGTTGGGAGGCCATCATCATGCTTTGAGTATCTGTGAGGCTCCATGAGAGCCCACTGTCAATATATTGACATTAAAGAAGCGCTTATTGGGAGGCAACCCAATTTTTACTTTTCTATGTTAAATTTCTATTGTTATTTTATGTTTTCCTTAGGTTGATGATCATGTGGAGTCATAAAAACAACTGCAAAAATCAAAGCAAAATCAAAAATAGCATTAAAAATAGCACACTCTGGAGGAGGAGCTTACTGGCGTTTAAACGCCAGTAAGGGTAGCCGAATGGGTGTTAAACGCCCAGTCTGGCACCATTCTGGGCATTTAACACCAGAAAAGGGCACCAGACTAGCGTTTAACGCCAGAAAACGGAATCAAGCTGGCGTTTAATGCCAGAAAGGGAAGAAAAGCTGGCGTTAAACGCCAGAAATGGGCAGCAACCTGGCGTTTAATGCCAGGATTGGCACTCAAAGGGGCGTTTACACGCCAAAATGGTGCAGGGATGAGAAATCCTTGACACCTCAGGATCTGTGGACCCAACAGGATCCCCACCTACCTCAACTCTCTCTCTCTATCTTCTTCACAACTTCCCAAAACACCCTTCCTCAAATACTCCTCACCAATCACCTCCACCACTCTTCCCCATAACACCCACCTCACAATTCAAATTGAAATCCTTTCCCTTCCAAACCCAACCCCTAATACACAAACCCTACTGGTGCACGAATTGTGAATCACACTTTTCACAACTCGTACTATTAACCAGCAAGTGCACTGGGTCGTCCAAGTAATACCTTACGTGAGTAAGGGTCGAATCCTACGGAGATTGTTGGTTTGAAGCAATCTATGGTTATCTTGCAATTCTCAGTCGGGAAGTCAATGTTATTTATCAGTTGAATTGCGAATAAACAAGAGAGTATGGATTAAAGGTTACTTGTTATGCAGTAATGGAGAATGTGTTGGAGTTTTGGAGATGCTTTGTCTTCTGAATCTCTGCTTTCCTCTGTCTTCTGATTCATGCACGCACGTCCTTCTATGGCAAGCTGTGTGTAGGTAGATCACCGTTGTCAATGGCTACCATCCATCCTTCTAGTGAAAAGGGTCCAGGTGCGCTGTCACCGCACAGCTAATCATCTGCAGGTTCTCAGTTGTACCGGAATAGGATTTACTATCCTTTTGCGTCTATCACTACGCCCAGCACTCGCGAGTTTGAAGCTCGTCACAGTCATCCAATCCCAGAATCCTACTCGGAATACCACATACAAGGTTTAGACTTTCTGGATTCTCATTAATGCCGCCATCAATCTAGCTTATACCACGGAGATTCTGATTAAGGAATCTAAGAGATATTCATTCAATCTGATGTAGAACGGAGGTGATTGTCAGACACATTTTCATGGATTGAGGAAGGTGATGAGTGTCACTGATCATCACCTTCTCCATAGTTAGGCGTGAATGGATATCTTAGATAGGAACACGCATGTTTGAATGGAAAACAGAAATACTTGCA
The DNA here is from genome assembly GCF_003086295.3 of Arachis hypogaea. Taxonomy (NCBI): domain Eukaryota; kingdom Viridiplantae; phylum Streptophyta; class Magnoliopsida; order Fabales; family Fabaceae; genus Arachis; species Arachis hypogaea. The sequence goes on from NC_092055.1 coordinate 77,298,587, forward strand.
TTAATTCATCGAGTCACAGCAGAGCTCCTCACCCCCAACAATGGAGTTTAGAGACTCATGCTGTCAAAGAGTACAAAGTTCAGATCTAAAATGTCATGAGATGCAAAATAATATTCTAAAAGTTGTTTAAATACTAAACTAGTAGCCTAGGTTTACAAAAAGTGAGTAGACTATGACAGATGGTGCAGAGATCCACTTCTGGGGCCCACTTGGTGTGTGCTGGGACTGAGACTTAAATAATTCACGTGCATAAGGCTGTTTTGGGCATTCAACGCCAGTTTTGGATCCATTTCTGGCGTTGAACTCCAACTTTTAATCCTTTTCTGGCGCTGGACGCCAGAATTGGGCAGAGAACTAGTGTTGAACGCCAGTTTACGTCATCTATCCTCGAGCAAAGTATGCACAATTATATATTGCTGGAAATCCCTGGATGTCTATTTTCCAACGCAATTGGAAGCGCTCCATTTCGAGTTCTGTAGCTCCAGAAAATCGACTTTGAGTGCAGGGAGGTCAGAATCCAACAGCATCAGCAGTCCTTTTTCAGCCTGTATCAGATTTTTGCTCAGCTCCGTCAATTTCAGCCAGAAAAATACCTAAAATTACAGAAAAACACAAAACTCATAGTAAAGTCCAGAAATATGAATTTTTCCTAAAAACTAATGGAAATAAACTAAAAAATAACTGGAATATACTAAAAACTATATGAAATTAACCCCAAAAAGCGTATAAAATATCCGCTCATCACAACACCAAACTTAAACTGTTGCTTGTCCTCAAGCAACTAGACAAATAAAATAGAAGACTAATAGGTTGAGAAGCAATAATATCTCAGAGTTTTTGAGTGAAGCTCAGATTCTAATCAGATGAGCGGGACTAGTAGCTTTTTGCTTCTAAACAATTTTGGCATCTCACTTTATCCATTGAAGCTCAGAGTGATTGGCATCTATAGGAACTTAGAATTCAGATAGTATTATTGATTCTCCTATTTCAGTATGATGATTCTTGAACATAGCTATTTCATGAGTCTTGGCCGTCGCCCTAAGCACTTTGTTTTCCAGTATTACCCCCGGATACATAAATGCCACAGAGACATAATTGGGTGAACCTTTTAGATTGTGACTCAGCTTTGCTAAAGTCTCCAATTAGAGGTGTCCAGAGTTCTTAAGCACACTCTTCTTTCTGCTTTGGACCTTGACTTTAACCGCTCAGTCTCAAGTTTTCACTTGACACCTTCACGCCACAAGCACATGGTTAGGGACAGCTCGGTTTAGCCGCTTAGGCCAGGATTTTATTACCTTAGGCCCTCCTATCCACTGATGCTCAAAGCCTTGGGATCCTTTTTATTACCCTTGCCTTTTGGTTTTAAGGGCTATTGGCTTTTTTTTTTGCTGCTTTTTCTTGCTTCAAGAATCATTTTTATGATTTTTCAGATTATCAATAACATGTCTCATGTTCATCATTCTTTCAAGAGCCAACATATTTAACAGTCTTAAACAATAAATTCAAAAGACATATGCACTGTTCAAGCATTCATTCAGAAGACAGAAAGTATTGCCACCACATGTAACTAATTAGAATTTCTCTTATTAAGAACTCGAAATTTTATTGCCTCTTATTCAAAAAATCTACTATTTTATTCATGTTTGCTGATGATGAGAGAAATAAACTATGGCTTAATTGGAGATAAAATCAAAATAGATACTAATTACTACTATATGACTCCTAAGGTGAACTTCTATAATGACACTATCACAGAGTTAAAGCGGAAATTGGAATTTAACAACCTTTGTTCTGGGAAGTGGATGTTCCTCTGATCTGTGGGGTGCTTGGTCCTTCAAGAGATAACTTCTGGCGCTTTAATTCCCTTAAGTCACGCCCTTGCTCCTCTTGTTCTTTAAACAAATAGGTAAGAATTTGACTTTGTTCCTTCTGTTCCTTTATTAGTTGTTCCATAGCTTCTTGCATCTTGGTAACTGATGTTTCAAGATACTCCCAGTATTCAGATTGAGGGATTTCTGGGAGAAATTCCTGTGTTTTCTTCTTGATGGGGTCATCCTGTGCTTGTTGTTTTTCCATTGATGCTTTGGTGATTGGTTTCTCAATTGCGATATACTCAGTTATTCCTATCCTTACTCCAGCGTCCTTGCAGAGCAGAGAAATCAAGCTTGGGTAAACCAACCTGGCCTCTTTAGAATTTTTATTGGCAATTTTGTAGAATTCAGTTGAAATCAGTTGATGAACTTCCACTTCTTTTCCCATCATGATGCAATGGATCATCACTGCTCTTTTAACAGTGACTTCAGAACGGTTGCTAGTGGGCAGCAGAGAATGCCCAATGAAGTCCAGCCATCCTCGGGCGACTGGTTTGAGATCTTCCCTTTTGAGTTGATTTGGGACACCCTTCGTGCTAGTGGTCCACCTTGCTCCAGGGATACATATATCCTCTAGAATCTTATCCAGGCCCTTGTCTGTTCTCATCATTCTCCTGTTGAAAGAGTCTGGATCATCTTTCAGCTGAGGTAGCTTTAAGATCTCTCTGATCTTGTCAGGGATGGTATGAACAATCTTTCCTCTGACCATGGTCCGATATTCATAGAAAGCAGTTCCAGATAGTTTTTGCTTGTCAGTCTGCCACATTTTAGCATAGAACTCCTGGACCATATTCCTTCCCACTTTCGTCTCAGGATTAGCTAGGACCTCCCAGTTCCTGATTCGAATTTGCTCCTGGATCTCCGGATATTCGTCTTCTTTCAGATTGAATCTAACTTCCGGGATCACTGATCTTAGACCCATTATTTTGTAATAATGGTCTGCATGTTCTTTAGATAAGAACTTCCCTTGATTCCAAAGTGGTTTTGGAACGCTCTCTTTCTTGCCTCTTGAAGTGGGTTGTTTTCCCTTAGGAGCCATGCTCTTAGTGATCACGGATAAACACACCAAACTTAGAGGTTTGCTTGTCCTCAAGCAAAAGAAAAGAAATGAGAGGGATAGAAGGAGAGCTAGGTGCAATTGTTGATGGAGGAGGGTGGAGGCCGAACCCATATATAAAGGTAGGGGGGTGGGTTCGAAAATTTTGAAAAGATATGATAAAAAGATTGCATTAGAAAAGATAAGATAGAAGATATGATAAGAGAGGATATAGTTTAAAATTGAAAAGATATGAAAATTTTTTTGAAAAAGATAAATCTAGATTTTGAAAAAGATAATGTGGAGATTTGAAAAAGATATTAGTTGAAAAAAATAGATTTGTTTTGAAAATTTGAAAAAGAATTGGATTGAATTTGCAAAAGAGGGTTTGTGCTTATGGATTAAGATACATTTGATATTTTTAAAGTAGGATTTTTGAAAATTAGGAATTTTAGAAATCAGGGTTCTTAACATGTTTATGTAAGAAATCATGAATTGAAACATGAAAATTAGAATTAAAATGAAAAATATGAAGAAAGAATGAATTTACCTCCTCCCCATCATCCTGGCATTTGAACGCCCAAACACTGCCTGTTTTGGGCGTTCAACGCCCAAATGCTGTTCTCCTGGGCGTTCAACGCCCAGTTGTTGCCCTTTTCTGGCGTTGAACGCCAGATTGATATCCTTACTGGCATTCAGCGCCCACTGGCTGCCCATTTTGGGCGCTGAACGCCCAAAATAGGCTCTTACTGGCGTTTTCTTGCCAGTGAGCTCTTTTTCTCTGTTTTGTGTGCAGATTCCTTCTGTAACCCTGTGAACTTATGCAATTGATTCTTTACCTTGTTATCAATGAACTCTATATAAACAAATAAAAATAAAAATAGGGCAAAATTTTTAGAGGATTGATGCCCCATGGCTGGGTTGCCTCCCAGCAAGCGCTTCTTTATTGTCTTTAGCTGGACCTTGCTGAGCTTTTAATCTAGCTTCAGCCTTGAGCACTCTTGCTCAACGTTGCCTTCAAGATAGTGCTTGATTCTCTGTCTATTGACAATGAACTTCTTATCAGAATCAATATCCTGAAGCTCCATATAACCATATGGTGATACACTTGTAATCACATATGGTCCCCTCCACCGGGATTTCAGTTTCCCGGGGAATAGCCTGAGCCTAGAGTTGAACAACAGAACCTTTTGTCCTGGTTCAATGATTCTAGATGACAGCTTTCCGTCATGCCACTTTTTTTATTTTTCTTTATAAAGCTTGGCATTTTCGAAAGCAGTGAATCTGAATTCCTCTAGCTCATTTAGCTGGAGCAATCTTTTTTCTCCTGCTAATTTTGCATCAAAGTTCAAGAATTTGGTTGCCCAGTAGGCTTTATGTTCCAGTTCCACGGGCAGGTGACATGCTTTACCATAGACCAGATGGTATGGAGAGGTCCCTATAGAAGTCTTGAATGCTGTTTTGTATGCCCACAGAGCATCATCCAAGCTTCTTGCCCAATCCTTTCTACGGGTATTTATAGTCCGCTCTAGGATTCTTTTTAGCTCTCTGTTAGAGACTTTAGCTTGTCCATTATAGTCTGTGGATGATATGGAGTCGCCACCTTGTGGAGAATCCCATACCAGACCATGGCAGAGTAAAGCTGTTTGTTGCAGAAGTGAGTGCCCCCATCACTGATTAGTACTCTAGGGACCCCAAACCTGCTGAAAATATATTTCTGGAGGAACTTCAGCACTATTTTAGTATCATTGGTGGGTGTGGCAATGGCCTCAACCCATTTTGATACATAGTCAACTGCCACCAGAATATAAGTGTTTGAGAATGATGGTGGGAAAGGTCCCATGAAGTCAATTCCCCATACGTCAAACAACTCAATCTCCAAGATTCCTTGTTGAGGCATGGCGTAACCATGAGGCAGATTACCAGCTCTTTGGCAACTGTCACAGTTACGTACAAACTCTCGGGAATCTTTATAGAGTGTGGGCCAATAGAAGCCACATTGGAGGACCTTGGTGGCTGTTCGCTCACCTCCGAAATGGCCTCCATATTGTGATCCATGGCAATGCCATAGGATCCTCTGTGCTTCTTCTCTAGGCACACATCTTCGGATTATTCCATCTGCACACCTCTTAAAGAGATAGGGTTCATCCCACAGGTAGTACTTTGCATCAGTAATTAATTTTTTCTTTTGTTGCCTGTTGTACTCTTTGGGTATGAACCTTGCAGCTTTATAGTTTGCAATATCGGCAAACCATGGTGTTTTCTGAATGGCAAATAAATGCTCATCCGGAAAAGTCTCAGAGATCTCCAGAGAAGGGAGGGACGTCCCTTCTACTGGCTCTATCCGGGACAGATGATCAGCCACTTGGTTCTCTGTCCCTTTTCTGTCTCTTATTTCTATATCAAACTCCTGCAGAAGCAACACCCATCTGATGAGCCTGGGTTTTGAATCCTGCTTTGTGAGTAGATATTTATGAGCAGCATGGTCAGTATACACAATCACTTTTGATCCTACTAAGTATGATCTGAACTTGTCAATGGCATAAACCACTGCAAGTAATTCTTTTTCTGTGGTTGTGTAATTTTTCTGGGCATCATTTAAAATGCGACTAGCATAATAAATGACGTGCAGAAGCTTGTCATGCCTCTGTCCCAATACTGCACCAATGGCGTGATCACTGGTATCACACATTAACTCAAATGGTAATGTCCAGTCTGGTGCAGAAATAACTGGTGCTGTGACCAGCTTAGCTTTCAGCATTTCAAATGCCTGTAGACACTCTGTGTCAAACACAAGTGGCGTGTTAGCAGCTAGCAGATTGCTTAGAGGTTTTGCAATTTTTGAAAAATCCTTTATAAACCTTCTATAGAATCCTGCATGCCCCAAAAAGCTTCTGATTGCCTTAACATGGGCAGGTGGTGGTAATTTTTCAATCACCTCTATCTTTGCTTGATCCACCTCTATTCCCTTGTTTAAAATTTTATGCCCAAGGACAATCCCTTCAGTCACCATGAAGTGACATTTTTCCCAGTTTAAAACTAGGTTGGTCTCTTGGCATCTTTTCATAACAAGTTTCAGGTGATAAAGACAGGAGCTGAATGAGTCTCCATATACTGAGAAGTCATCCATGAAGACTTCCATAAATTTTTCCACCATATCAGAGAAAATAGAGAGCATGCATCTCTGGAAGGTTGTAAGCGCATTACACAGCCCAAATGGCATCCTTCTATAAGCAAACACTCCAGATGGACATGTGAATGCTGATTTCTCTTGATCCTGGGGATCTACTGCAATCTGGTTATAGCCTGAGTAGCCATTCAAAAAGCAGTAATAATCATGACCTGCCAATCTTTCTAGCATCTGGTCTATGAATGGTAAAGGAAAATGATCCTTTCTGGTGGCTGTATTGAGCCTTCTGTAGTCAATACACATGCGCCACCCTGTAACTGTTCTTGTAGGAACCAGTTCATTCTTTTCATTATGAACCACTGTCATGCCTCCCTTTTTGGGGACAACTTGGACAGGGCTCACCCAGGGGCTGTCAGAAATAGGATAAATAATCCCAGCCTCCAGTAATTTGGTGACCTCTTTCTGCACCACTTCCTTCATGGCTGGATTTAGCCGCCTCAGTGATTGAACCACCGGTTTAGCATTATCCTCCAATAAGATTTTGTGCATGCATCTAGCTGGGCTTATGCCCTTAAGGTCACCTATGGACCACCCAAGAGCTGTCTTATGTGTCCTTAGCACTTGAATAAGTGCTTCCTCTTCCTGTGGATTTAAAGCAGAGCTTATGATCACTGGAAAAGTGTCACCTTCTCCCAGAAATACATATTTCAGGGATGGTGGTAATGGCTTGAGCTCGGGTTTAGGAGGTTTTTCCTCTTCCAGAGGAAATTTCAGAGGCTCTTTCATCTCCTCTGAATCCTCCAAATCGGGCTGAACATCTTTAAAGATGTCTTCCAACTCTGATTCGAGACTCTCAGCCATGTTGATCTCTTCTACCAAAGAGTCAATAAGATCAACTTTCATGCAGTCTTTTGATGTGTCTAGATGCTGCATGGCTTTGACAGCATTCAACTTAAACTCATCATCATTGACTCTCAGGGTTATTTCCCCTTGTTGGACATCAATGAGGGTTCGTCCAGTTACTAGGAAGGGTCTTCCTAGAATGAGAGTAGCACTCTTGTGCTCCTCCAATTCCAGCACTACAAAGTCAGTGGGAAAGGCGAATGGCCCAACTCTGACAATCATGTCTTCAATCACGCCTGATGGGTATTTAATGGAGCCATCAGCAAGTTGGAGACATATCCGGGTTGGTTTAACTTCTTCAGTTAAGCCAAGCTTTCTGATAGTGGATGCAGGTATTAGGTTGATGCTTGCCCCAAGATCGCACAAAGCTGTCTTGGTGCAATTACCTTCTAATATGCATGGTATCAGAAAACTCCCAGGGTCTTTAAGCTTTTCAGGAAAGCTTTTTAGAATGACTGCACTGCATTCTTCAGTGAGGAGAACTCTTTCTGTTTTTCTCCAATCCTTTTTATGACTCAAGATCTCTTTCATGAACTTGGCATAAGAAGGTATTTGCTCAAGTGCCTCTGCAAATGGAATCTTTATTTCAAGAGTCCTGAGATAATCTGCAAAGCGAGCAAATTGCTTATCCTGCTCCTCTTTCTATAGTTTTTGAGGATAAGGTATCTTGGCTTTATATTCCTCAACCTTAGTTGCTGTAGGTTTATTGCCTTCAGAAGTGGTTGAAGAAGCCTTTTTAGAGGGGTTGTCATCAGCACTTGTGTGTGTCTGATCCCTCACTGGCAATTGAGTGCCAGAGTTAGAAGCCGAAGTAACATGAGACGCCAACTCCTTGTCTGTTCCTGGCGCTTGAACGTCAGAACTGTGCCCATTTTGGGCGTTTAGCGCCAAATCTTGCCCATTTTGGGCGTTCAGCGCCAGATCCTTGCTTGTTTCTGGCGTTGAACGCTAGTCCTTGCTTGTGACTGGCGTTGAACGCCAGTCTTGGGCATGGTCTGGGCGTTCAGCGCCAGCCTTCCACCAGATTGCTGGCTTTTTAATGCCAGAATTACTTTTCCCTGGGCTCTTACTGTCCTCAGGTGAATTTTGGGTGGTTTGCTCATTCCTTAGCTCTTTGCTTCCTTGAGGTGGGGAATTTAATGTTTTCCCACTTCTTAATTGAACTGCTTGGCATTCTTCTGTTATTTGTCTTGACAGCTGCTGCTTTGTTTGCTTCAATTGCTCTTCCATATTTACATTAGCCATCCTTGTCTCTTGTAATTTATCCTTGAATTCGGCTAACTGCTTTGTTAGAAAGTCCAATTACTGATTGAATTCAGCAGCTTGTTTTAAAGGGCTGAGTTCAGCAGTTACTGTTTTAACCTCTTCTTTCATGGAAGGGTCACTGCTTAGGTACAGATGCTGATTCTTGGCAACTGTATCAATGAGCTCTTGAGCCTCTTCAATTGTCTTTCTCATGTGGATAGATCCACCAGCTGAGTAATCTAGAGACATCTGAGCTCCTTCTACAAGCCCATAATAGAAGATGTCTAACTGAACCCACTCTGAAAACATTTCAGAGGGGCATTTTCGTAGCATCTCTCTGTATCTCTCCCAGGCATCATAAAGAGATTCCTTATCTCCTTGTTTAAAGCCTTGAATGTCCATCCTTAGCTGTGTCATCCGTTTTGGGGGAAAGTATTGATTCAGGAATTTTTCTGTCAGCTGTTTCCATGTCCTTATACTGGCCTTAGGTTGGTTATTTAATCACCTCTTAGCTTGATCTTTTACAACAAATAGAAACAGTAATAGTCTGTAGACATCCTGATCTATTTCCTTATCATGTACTGTGTCAGCAATTTGTAAAAATTGTGCCAAAAACTCTGTAGGTTCTTCCTGTGGAAGATCGGAATACTGGCAACTTTGCTGCACCATGATAATGAGCTGAGGATTCAATTCGAAGCTACTGACTCCAATGGAGGGTATGCAGATACTACTCCCATATGAAGCAGTAGAGGTGTTAGCATATGACCCCAAAGTCCTCCTGGACTGTTCATTTCCACTTAGCTCCATGATGGAGAAAGGGAGATGATGTCAAATAAAAAATTTATTTTTATTTATTTATTTCGAAAATGAAATAATTTAAAATAAAATAAACAAAAATGGTAGAAAATTTTCGAAAAAAATAAGGAGAGAGAAAGTGGTTAGGAAGTTTTGAAAAGGATATGATGATTTTTGAAAAAGGTTTTAAATTTTAAAAAAAATCTGAATTTTAAAGGTAAGTTTCGAAGATTTGCTTTAAAATAGAGAGAAAAGATATTTTTGAATTTAAAGAGGAGAGAGAAAAATAATAAGATAGCACAAGATTTAAAATTTTTAGATCTAATGCTCCTTGTTTTTGAAACTTTTGGAGGGAAAATACCAAGGAACACCAAACTTAAAAATTTTAAGATCAAGACACAAGGAAAACTCAAGAACACTTTGAAGATTCACAAGAACACAAGAACATGAAGAAAGAACACCAAACTTAAAATTTTTAGAAAACCAACTAAAATTTTCGAAAACCAAAGGGAAATCAACAAGAAAACAGCAAACTTAAAGTTTGGCACAAAATTTAATAGGGAAATTATTATTTTTGAAAAAGATTTTTAAAAAGAGTATACCAAACTGCCACGGACTTAGACAATTTTAACTAAGAACAATAATAAGAGACTCTAAACCAAAAAGAAAAAATTTTTCCTAATCTAAGCAACAAAATAAACCGTCAGCTGTTCAAACACGAACAATCCCCGGCAACGACGCCAAAAACTTGGTGCACGAATTGTGAATGACACTTTTCACAACTCGTACCACTAACCAGCAAGTGCACTGGGTCGTCCAAGTAATACCTTACGTGAGTAAGGGTCGAATCCCACGGAGATTGTTGGTTTGAAGCAATCTATAGTTATCTTGCAATTCTTAGTCAGGAAGTCAATTTTATTTATCAGTTGAATTGCGAATAAACAAGAGAGTATAGGTTAAAGGTTACTTGTTATGCAGTAATGGAGAATGTGTTGGAGTTTTGGAGATGCTTTGTCTTCTGAATCTCTGCTTTCCTCTGTCTTCTGATTCACGCACGCACGTCCTTCTATGGCAAGCTGTGTGTAGGTAGATCACCGTTGTCAATGGCTACCATCCATCCTTCCAGTGAAAAGGGTCCAGGTGCACTGTCACCGCACGGTTAATCATCTGCAGGTTCTCAGTTGTACCGGAATAGGATTTACGATCCTTTTGCGTCTGTCACTACGCCCAGCACTCGCGAGTTTGAAGCTCGTCACAGTCATCCAATCTCAGAATCCTACTCGGAATACCACAGACAAGGTTTCGACTTTCTGGATTCTCATGAATGCCGCCATCAATCTAGCTTATACCACGGAGATTCTGATTAAGGAATCTAAGAGATATTCATTCAATCTGATGTAGAACGGAGGTGATTGTCAGACACACGTTCATGGATTGAGGAAGGTGATGAGTGTCACTGATCATCACCTTCTCCATAGTTAGGCGCGAATGGATATCTTAGATAGGAACACGCATGTTTGAATGGAAAACAGAAATACTTGCATTAATTCATCGAGACACAACAGAGCTCCTCACCCCCAACAATGGAGTTTAGAGACTCATGCCGTCAAAGAGTACAAAGTTCAGATCTAAAATGTCATGAGATGCAAAATAATATTCTAAAAGTTGTTTAAATACTAAACTAGTAGCCTAGGTTTACAAAAAGTGAGTAGACTATGACAGATGGTGCAGAGATCCACTTCTGGGGCCCACTTGGTGTGTGCTGGGGCTGAGACTTAAATAATTCACGTGCATAAGGCTGTTTTGGGCGTTCAACGCCAGGTTTGGTTCCATTTCTGGCGTTGAACTCCAACTTTTAATCCTTTTTTGGCGCTGGACGCCAGAATTGGGCAGAGAACTGGCGTTGAACGCCAGTTTACGTCATTTATCCTTGAGCAAAGTATGGACTATTATATATTGCTGGAAAGCCCTGGATGTCTGTTTTCCAACGCAATTGGAAGCGCGCCATTTCGAGTTCTGTAGCTCCAGAAAATTGACTTTGAGTGCAGGGAGGTCAGAATCCAACAGCATCAGCAGTCCTTTTTCAGCTGGAATCAGATTTTTGCTCAGCTCCCTCAATTTCAGCCAGAAAAATACCTGAAATTACAGAAAAACACACAACTCATAGTAAAGTCCAGAAATATAAATTTTTCCTAAAAACTAATGGAAATAAACTAAAAACTAACTGGAATATACTAAAAACTATATGAAATTAACCCCAAAAAGCGTATAAAATATCCGCTCATCACCTACCCTTCTCTCCACTCCTATAGAAACCCCTCATCCCTCCTTCATTTTCACACCTCATAAACACTTCTTTCCCCCCTTGGCCGAACCACTCACACCTCTCCATCTCCTCCATTTTCTTCTTCCTTTACTCCGTTCTTTCTTCTCTTGCTCAAGGACGAGCAAACCTTCTATGTTTGGTGTGGTAAAAGCGTTGCCTTTTGTTTTTCCATAACCATTTATGACGCCTAAGGCCAGAGAAACCCTTAGAAAGAGGAAAAGGAAGGTAAACGCTTACACCTCTGACTCATGTGAGATGGAGAGATTCATCTCAAAGGTCCATCAAGACCACTTCTATAAAGCTGTGGCCAAGAAAAAGGTGATCCCTGAGGTCCCTTTCATGCTCAAAAGGAATGAGTTTCCGGAGATCCGACATGAGATTCAAAAAAGAGGTTGGGAAGTTCTCACCAACTCCATTCAACAAGTCGAAATCTTAATGGTTCAAGAGTTCTATGCTAATGCATGGTTCACCAAAAACCATGATCAAAGTGTGAACCCGAACCCAAAGAATTGGCTTACAATGGTTTGGGGGAAATACTTAGGTTTCAGTCCCGAAAATGTAAGGTTGGCATTCAACTTGCCAATGATACAAGGAGATGCACACCCCTACACTAGAAGGGTCAACTTTGATCAAAGGTTTGACCAAGTCCTCATGGACATATGTGTGGAAGGAGCTCAGTGGAAAAGTGACTCCAATGCTCCTTAAATCCGTGGCTAGAGGATGGTTGGAATTCATCCAATGCTCTATCATTCCTACTAGCAACCAGTCTGAAGTTACAATAGAGCGGGCAATCATGATCCATAGTATCATGAATGGAGAGGAAGTAGAAGTTCATGAGGTCATATCTCTAGAACTCTACAAAGTGGCTGGCAAAACCTCCACTTTGGCAAGGTTAGCCTTCCCTCATCTCATTTGTCACCCCTGCAATTCAGCTGGAATTGTCATAGAGGAAGACACTCTCATTGAAGAGGACAAGCCCATCACTAAGAAAAGGATGGAGCAAATAAGAGAGCCCACTTATGGACCTCAACAAGAGCATGAGGAAGTCCCTCATCAAGAAATCCCTGAGATGCCTCTCAAGGGATGCATTTTCCTCCACACAACTATTGGGAGCAAATCAACACCTCCTTAGAAGATTTGAGTTCCAATATGGAGCAACTAAAAATGGAGCACCAAGAGCACTCTATTACTCTCCAAGAAATTAGAGAGGATCAAATATCCATGAGGGAAGAGCAACAAAGGCAAGGAAGAGACATTGAGGAGCTCAAGCACTCCATAAGATCTTCAAGAGGAAGAACTAGCCACCATCACTAAGGTGGACCCGTTCTTTAATTTTCTTGCTCTTTATTTTATGCTTTTCGTCCACTATGGCTTATGTTTTATTTATGTTTGTGTCTTTATTACATGATCATTAGTGTCTAGTGTCTATGTCTTAAAGCTACGAATGTCCTATGAATCCTTCACCTTTCTTAAATGAAAAAGGTTTTTAATTGCAAAAGAACTAGAAATGCATGATTTCAAATTCTATCTTGAAGTTAGTTTAATTATTTTGATGTGGTGGCAATACCTTTTGTTTACTGAATGAATGCTTGAACAGTGCATATTTTTGAATTTGTTGTTTATGAATGTTAAATTTGTTGGCTCTTGAAAGATTAATGAAAAGGGAGAAATGTTATTTGATAATATGAAAAATCATATAATGGATTCTTGAAGCAAGAAAAAGCAGTGAAAAAGCAAGGCTTGCAAAAAAAATATATATGAAAAAAAATGGCGAAAAAAAAGGAGAAAGAAAAAGAAAAAGCAAGCAGAAAAAGCCAATAGCCCTTTAAACCAAAAGGCAAGGGTAAAATAAAAAAGATCCAAGGCTTTGAGCATTAATGGATTGGAGAGCCCACAGGAATAAAATCCTGGCCTAAGCGGCTAAAACAAGCTGTCCCTAACCATGTGCTTGTGGCGTGAAGGTGTCAAGTGAAAAGCTTGAGACTAAGCGGTTAAAGTCGTGGTCCAAAGCAAAAAAAGAGACTGTGCTAAGAACCCTGGACACCTTTAATTGGGGACTTTAGCAAAGCTGAGTCACAATCTAAAAAGGTTCACCCAGTTTTGTGTCTGTGGCGTTTATGTATCCGGTGGTAATACTGGAAAACAAAATGCTTAGGGTCACGGCCAAGACTCATAAAGTAACTGTGTTCAAGAATCAACATAATGAACTAGGAGAATCAATAACACTATCTGAATTCTGAGTTCCTATAGATACCAATCATTCTGAACTTCAAAGGATAAAGTGAGATGCCAAAACTGTTCAGAAGCAAAAAGGCTACAAGTCCTACTCATCTAATTGGAACTAAGTTCATTGATAAGTTTGGAATTTATTGTATATTCTCTTTTTTTATCCTATTTTATTTTTAGTTTCTTGGGGACAAGCAATAATTTAAGTTTGGTGTTGTGATGAGTGGATAATTTATACCCTTTTTGGCATTGTTTTTACATTTTTTAGTATGTTTTAATTACTTTTTATTATATTTTTATTAGTTTTTATTCAAAAATAACATTTTTGGACTTTACTATGAGTTTGTGTATTTTTCTGTAATTTTAGGTATTTTCTGGCTGAAATTGAGGGACTTGGGCAAAAATCTGATTCAGAGGCTGAAAAAGGAATGCAGATGCTATTGGATTCTGACCTCCCTGCACTCGAAGTGGATTTTATGGAGCTACAAAAACCCAATTGGCACGCTCTCAATTTTGTTGGAAAGTAGACATCCTGGGCTTTCCAGCAATATATAATAGTCTATACTTTTTCCGAAATTTGATGGCCCAAACTGGCGTTCAAAGTCAACCTAAAATTTCTGGCGTAAAACGGCCAAACTGGCACTGGAATTGGAGTTAAACGCCCAAACTGGCACCAAAGCTGGCGTTTAACTCCAGAAACAGCCTATGCATGAAAAAGCTTCAATGCTCAGCCCAAGCACAAACCAAGTGGGCTCCGGAAGTGGATTTCTACATCATTTACTTATTTCTGTAAACCCCCCTAGGTTACTAGTTCATTATAAATAGGACCTTTTACTATTGTATTTTCATCTTTTAATCATGTTTTGATGATTGAACCCTCTTTGGGAGGCTGGCCATTCGGCCATGCATAGACCTTCTTTTCACTTATGTATTTTCTACGGTGGAGTTTCTACACCCCATAGATTAAGGTGTGGAGCTCTGCTGTTCTTCATGAATTAATTCAATTACTACTATTCTTCTATTCAATTCACGCCTACTTCTTATTCTAAGATATTCACTCGCACTTCAACCTAATGAATGTGATGATCCGTGACACTCATCATCATTCTCACTTATGAACGCGTGCCTAACAAACACTTCCGTTCTATCTGCAATAGCTTGAGTGTGTATCTCTTAGCCTCCTGGTTCACGACGCATGGTTGCCTCTCCTGACAACAGAGCCTTCCATTCCGTGAGATCAGAGTCTTCGTGGTATAGGCTAGAATCAATTGGCAACGTTCTTGAGATCTGGAAAGTCTAAACCTTGTCTGCGGTATTCCGAGTAGGATCTGGGAAGGGACTGTGACGAGCTTCAAACCTGTGAATTTAGGGCGCAAGTGACAATGCACAAAAGGACAATGGTCCTACTTCGACGCTAGCAGGAACTGACAGATGATTAGTCGTGCGGTGACAGTGCATATGGATTTGTTTTCATCCGAGAGGATCATACAGCTTGCCATGGAAGGAGGTAACGCATGGTTGGAAGAAAGCAATAGGAAAGCAGAGGTTCTGAAGTAACAAAGCATCTCTAGACGCTTATCTGAAATTCCCACTAGTGAATTACATAAGTATCTCTATCTTATTTTATATTTTATTTATATTTTAATTATCAAAACCCCATAACCATTTGGATCTGCCTGACTGAGATTTACAAGGATGACCATAGCTTGCTTCAAGCCGATAATCTCCGTGGGATCGACCCTTACTCACGTAAGATTTATTACTTGGACAAGCCAGTGCACTTGCTCGTTAGTTGTGCAGAATTGTGAAAAAGAATTGAGATTACGATTGTGCGTACCAAGTTGTTGGTTCCATTGAGATCAAAATTTCGTGCACCAGCAGGTGTGTCTTCTCGGGCAGGCGACACGAAGGTCATGATCCCTATAGCCAACCAGTATGTCCCAAACGGCCTGCAGATCCATCTTAGGATCCTCCTCCCTCCTCCATTCCACCATCTTCTACACCACAAGCACCATCTACAATGACCCAACTTCCAGAACATCATGATCGTACCGAAAGTAAGACGTTACTAACTTGCTTTCCTTTATTAACTATTTACTATTGAGCCTTTAGTTCGATATTGCGTTTCAGTTTTAAATAAAAAGCCAGAAAATTTTGTTTTTGATCATCAAAATCATATATCAAACATTTCAAAGTAATAATAATTACATAATTATTAATAATAATATCTGTAATACAAAAGATTTTAAATAAAACTCAGATACAAATCCTATCCCGCTGTATAAAATAAAAACTAAAGCTACAAAGGTGAGGGAATTCTATGAAAGGAACTCAAGTCATAAACTTAACTCATAAATAAGTTCTATAATCGCCCGCAGCTTCAAACAGAGTCTTCAAACCTGTGTCACTGAAAGGGTGGAAGATTTTGAGGTGAGAACAAACCACACGTTCTCAGTAGGGAATGTGAATGCTGTAAAAGTAATGAAATAAAATGCAAATAATTAACATACTCAAGAAAACTATATTTCATCAAACCTTTTAGATATACTCTTAGCTTTACTTTAACTAATTGATCACCTCTTTCGAAGACTCTAAACTCAAAACAGATCTCAATGACAAGAGTAATTATATCAATCATTTTTCAGCCACTCAATTAATTCTCAATCACAACATCAATTATTAATCTCTTTGAAACAATCAGAAAATAAAAGTACAAGCAAGAGATTTAATTCAACATACAAACAAATCACAACAAGGCAAGCAGCACAATTACAAAGAAATAAGACAAGCAAACACAATCAAATGCAGATGCGCAAATAAGGATGATGCATGTCTAGCCCTAGTGCAGGTAATGAGCTCATCTATCAGTTTCCACCCGCTCCCGACGTAACCCGAAGCAGCTGAAACGGGTATGGCTTTCCAGTTGACTATACCCCTGTGTACAGGAAATAACACCTCTGCCACCACAGGGTCCACTGCACACAGGAAATAACACATCTGCCACTGCAGGGATGTATGCCGACACACCTTTTGTATACAGGAAATAACCCCTCTGCCACTACAGAAATGGAACAGGTGGTCACGGTACTTCTGTAGTAGGAAATAACCCATCTGCCTTACAGAATTAAAATATGGATCTATACCGGAGGAAAGCGTTCTCAGTGGTCGCACCACTATCTATCTGACTGCCTCAATGCAGCAGATGATCATACAAGTATATTTGGCGTTGCCTTAATGAAACAAATGAATAAACACATCTATTGGGTTGCCTCAAGCAACAAATAACCTTTCAACAAGTCCTCTACTTTTTATTCTCTTTTATAATCATAAATACGCAAGCGGGACAAAACCCACGTCCTTGCCAACAATTTCATAAACTGAATACCTTTCCTCAAAAGAATCAGTGTAATTATCATCATAAGTTATCATTCTCGTTATTCATCTCCAGTTACATATTCTTATACAATATCTCTCTCTTTCTTTGTTCAACCATGTTGTACAAACTTTACGACTTCCACTTTTGCAACCTCTTAACTCGAACCAATTTTAAAACTATTTTCTAGTTTAATTTTCTTTCAAAAGACTCAAGAAAATCATTTATTTTAAATTCGCTAAATACTTTTCAAAATATCACCCTCTTATTAAAAGTAACCAAATTAAACTCTTTTTCAAGTTTACTAACTTCCCAAAGACTCAAAAATCATCTCTCTTTACTATTCAAATTCAAATATTATAAATTCATCAAACTTCTGAACAGCAATCCCTTATTTTAAACCCAAAACATAATTCTCTTCATATTAATTCAATCTCAAAACATGGTTTCTTTCTTAAGTAATTTATTTTTGAAGTATAAACATTTCCTTGGTAAATAGAATTCAAAATAGAATAATTCTTTTCTTAACTAAATAAAACTCCATTAATATAATTTTCCAAGTTCAAATATTCTAAAATTACTTTTCAAATAAAACCTCAGATTTTTATAAAATTTCGACAGCACTTCCCCAAAAATTCGGACTTAGCCACCCTTACGGGTTCCCATCTTTTTCACAATTCAATAATCCTTTCTCAACAATTATCAAATACAAGATTCTCAAGCAATCAGAAAATCCACAATTCGCAATACTCACATAATCCAACAATCCAATTTTCATCTCATCAATTCTTAACTACATTCACAAGTCATAAAATCCTTTCAAATTAAACTCAATCAATTCTCCATCCGTTTATCAGCAACTATCATAATAGATTCTCAATAATTATCTCATCATAATTCAGTTTAAGAACTAATGTCCTTTCATCAATTAAAATCAGAATTTCACCCAGTCATCATTTTTTTTAAAGTAAACCAGTCTAACTTTAAGCACTCATAACTAATTTCCCAAAACCAATCTTTAATCAGTCACTAACCAAATCCTCTACCGTTATAATATATCAAATAACCAGCACACCATTCAATTCAATATAAGTCCATCAAAGATCAGAATTTCAGTCAATTTGCAACCATCAAGCAAACCAGCCTATGGCAACCAGCTCAACATAATCAAATAACAGGATTCTCAGTAATTCCAACAATCAGAAAATCGATAATAGTTACAGCCTCAAATCAAAATCAATATCACCAGTTAATCATTCACCGCAACAAAACCAATCACAATTCAAACTCAATTCATCAATCATTAACATGTCATTTTTTCTTTTTAATAATTAACTCAACATATCCTAATTTAGTAAATAACACCAGTTTAATCACCGTTCACAACCATATTTAATTCGAATCATAACTCAGAAAAATCACAATAGCTATCCATTCTCAAACACATTTCAAGTCATTCTTGTCAATTAAGAAATTCTTAACTATTATTAACCATTTGCACTTATCCAAATAACTTTGTAGGCATTCTAAATTAAAAACGTTTAACTTTAAAAATAAAATTCCCTACCTCGATTAGCCGAAATTCAATATTCAAACGCAACAAAGCCTTCTTTTATTTTTAATTCGCAGTGGCAACAACCTTGAACCGAACTAATAGCAGCGGCATTTCTGATCACTTCTCAGCAGCAGCAGTGGCACGAACTAATCGATTCAGAACCAGAATAGTACTCTTGACAAGAACCAACGACCTCGGTGGCATCTGTGGCGGTGTAGAGTAACTTAAAGTGACAATTTTGTTTAATACAAACAGTCTTAACGACAGGCTTCACAATAGAGACAAATTGGGCGACAAGGAAGAATCAAAACAGGGTGAAGCTTACCAAAATAGTAGTGGTTCTAATGGTGGTTTCCTAGGCAGCTCGAATGTTGGTTCCCGATGGCAGAGGCCTCCGACAACATGCAGAATTCAGAGGCAGAGGCAGAAAAGGAGATAAAGATGAGTTGTGACATGGATAAATTGCTTCAGAATCAGAACAGTATCCTCGGCAAGCTCTAACAACCTTCTCGGCGATAGCTACAGCAGCGTGGTGGTTCGACGACGGCGCTACAGTCCTTGTCGAGCTTTGGCGTCATCAATGGTGATACCTCTCAGTACCATTGCGTTCTGTTCGGCGATGGCTAAGCCTCATTCCCAGCGATGGTGTTCGGGCTCCCTTCCTCAGAGGCGGCTCTGATGGCAATAGCAAGGCAGAGCAACGGTGGTAAACCCTAGTGGCAGCAGCGATGGTCAGCGGCGCTCCTTGGGCGACTACGCGTGCGATGGGTCCAACGCCGGTGGGGTCAGCCGAGACGACGGCGACCGTAGTGGCTCAACAACCCCTCGGGAGCTCCGTCTCCTTTCTCGTGCGATGACGGTAATCGCTCAGTGGAGGCGATGGCGCAGGCGAGACGCGGTGGTGGCGGTGAACTGGACGGCGTAGAGTGTGGCTCCTTCCTCTCCGATTCCGAGCTCTCTCTTCTTCCTCTCATTCTCTGCATTTCTTTCTCAGTTATGTGTGATTTTTAAGTTTAGGAAAGGAAAGGGGGTGGGGGTACGGTTGAGTGTGGTGAGGGAGTGAGGGTTAGGGTTTCTCAATTTAGGAATTTAGGGTTTCTAAGTTTGATTTGGGAATTAGGGTTAGAAATTAGGATTTTATAAAAGAATATGGATAGATATGTATAGATATTTTGATAAAATTTGAAGGTAGAGTAATTTTAAAACCAAATATACTTTATTAAAAATATTTAGGAACATTATTTATCATCATATTGCTATGTTCAATTAATTGTTTCTAATTTAAATCATAAAATAAACATATTAATTTTATTTTATAAAATATAGTTTAGACTCAAAATATTAATTATTCAAATTAAATAATATAATCGTTCATTATTTTTCTATCACCGAAACTTTAATTTCAATTTATAAAATAACTAATTATGATAAAAATTGTACAAAAATATTAATTGACTTAAACTTAAGGTATTTATAAATATCAATCTAATCATTTTTAATAAAATAATTTCTAGGAGTCCAAATTAATAACATAATTCATTCAAAATAGAATTATTTAAATTAAATTATACAATTCTTCTTATTTTTCAATTATCAAAATTATAATTTCAATTATACCAAATATCTAATAAGGATTATATAAAAATTCTAATTAATTTAAACTTCAATTATCATGAAACTCTATTTAATTACCTTTAGTAAAATAATTTTCTTAAAATAAAATTATCAACAAATAAAATAAATCACAAATAACTAATTATTTGATTTTCAAAAACTAGGGTTGTTACATTCTATCCACCTTAGAAAAATTTTTGCCCTCGAAAATTGCTAGAATAAAATAAATTCAAACTTAAATCAAAGAAAATAGAATATATGAACAGAAACATAGGCACTGTCAAGGATGAAAATTCAAAGAGTTACGTAAGAAATCAGATTCATAGGCAAGCAAAGGTATACAAGAATGACAAGGTATGGTTGGGAAACAATCAAATCACATTCTAAGGAGAAAATTCAAACTAGAGAATTCCAATGAAAGCAACGAAGAAAAAACTTGGCATGACTTCGCATGGCACGAATAAAGATTATACGTCGAATCGAAGCTAACTTCATAAATTCTAATGCTCCTAAACCCCGTAAATCGCATTACCTATTTTTTCTATTTCGTCTATAATAACCTATTAGTGTTCCCATATACATAAATCATTAGTATTAAGTTGGCTAGACCTAATACCATGAGGTATGCAATGGTAAATTAACAGCGTTAAATCATCAGACAGTCATGCATATAGAACTCAAACTCTTCTTACCAGAACAAGTCACTAAGCATGACAGACACTCAGAGTATGCAATGAAGCATAGTCAGTCCATTCCCAAGGCTCTAACAGGAACGAACTGCTCTGATACCATTTGCAATGACCCAACTTCCAGAACGTCATGATCGTACTGAAAGTAAGGCGTTACTAACCTGCTTTCCTTTATTAACTATTTACTATTGAGCCTTTAGTTCGATATTGTATTTCAGTTTTAAATAAAAAGCCAGAAAATTTTGTTTTTGATCATCAAAATCATATATCAAACATTTTAAAGTAATAATAATCACATAATTATTAATAATAATATCTGTCATACAAAAGATTTCAAATAAAACTTAGATACAAATCCTATCCCTCTGTATAAAATAAAAACTAAAGCTACAAACGCGAGAAAATTCTATGAAAGGAACTCAAGTTATAAAATTAACTCATAAATAAGTTCTATAATCGCCCGCAGCTTCAAACGGAGTCTTCAAACCTTTGTCAATGAAAGGGTGGAAGATTTTGGGGTGAGAACAAACCACACGTTCTCAGTAGGGAATGGGAATGCCGTAAAAGTAATGAAATAAAATGCAAATAATTAACATACTCAAGGAAACTATATTTCATCAAACATTTTGGATATACTCTTAGCTTTACTTTAACTAATTGATCACCTCTTTCGAAGACTCTAAACTCAAAACAGATCTCAATGACAAGAGTAATTATATCAATCATTTTTTAGCCACTCAATTAATTCTCAATCACAACGTCAATTATTAATCTCTTTAAAATATTCAGAAACTAAAAGTATAAGCAAGAGATTTAATTAAACATACAAACAAATCACAACAAGACAACCAGCACAATTACAAAGAAATAAGACAAGCAAACACAATCAAATGCAGATGCGCAAATAAGGATGATGCATGTCTAGCCCTAGTACAGGTATTGAGCTCATCCGTCAGTTTCCACCCGCTCTCGACGTAACCCGAAGCAGCTGAAACGGGTATGGCTTTCCAGTTGGCTATACCCCTGTGTACAGGAAATAAGCCCTCTGCCACCACAGGGTCCAGTGCACACAGAAAATAACACATCTGCCACTGCAGGGATGTATGCCGACACACCTTCTGTATACAGGATAGATTGCATGTTAATAATTGTTTGCATGTATGTTTTGCTTGCTTAAAGTAATGAGTTTCTTTTCAAGACCCTTCTTATAGCATTTCACTAATTTAAATTGAAAATTTCTGTTAAACTTGTTTGAAGTTGTATTTGGAACATGAATTATAGCTAAGAACACACAACCTGCGAGACTTGAGCTTAACTACATGGTTACACTATTTAACCATAATATTTTATTCTTTTGTGTTTTCTTCTCTATGATTGCAATCTTTGCTTTGTTCCATTCTATATGTCTGTTATTTTGTGTATTTACATGCTTGCATATGATTGAGGCCATCATTTGTTGTTAGCTCACTCATCCCAAATAGCCTACCCTTTCAATCACCTTTGCTAGCCACCTTGAGCCTTTTAATCCCTTCTGTTCCATATTTTACCACATCACTAGCCTTAAGCAGAAAAAGAATTAATTACCCCAATTGAATCTTTGGTTAGCTTACGATAGAGATTGTGTGTCAATTAAGTGTGGGAAACTATGGGAACTTGGGTTGATGAAAGTATACAGTGTTTTATTTACAAAATTGGGAATTTGGGTACCTACTCATGTAAGACTAGAAAAATTAAAAATCTATGTGCATTGATATGTTATGTTTGCTTTTATGATTCAACAACAAAAAAACCAAAAATATTCAATTAATTAAGTAAATAAGTGAATAAGGAGACAAAATTATCCCAATGTTAAGTTTTAATAAAAGATCAATGCATATATGATAAAATTAAAGAAAATTTGGTACATGAGTATGGGAATTATACAAAAGTAGGAATATTGGGTAGCTAGGTATGATTTTTGAATTATATAGAGTGAGCTTAGGTTAGTCAAAGATTCATATTATAGCTCACTTGGCCATACATGTATCCTCACCTTTACCTTAGCCCCATTACAACCCTGAAAAGACCTCATGATGTTTGCATTGGTATACTAAATATTTGTTGATTGGTTAGATGAAGAATAAAGTTTAGAAAGAATGACTAGGGAAGAATAGAGTGATTGACCCTAGACACTTGAGAGTTAGAGTGATATACACTACCATTGAGGGTTCAATGCTTGATTCTATGTTCCTTGCTTTCATGAGCTATCTTCTTACAAGTTTACTTGTCCTTACTGTATGATTTGAATTAGTGGAATCTGAACTATGTTTGTCTTGGAGAACTTGTTTACTTTTAACTAAGTAGACAGAATCATCTCAGCATATAGTTGCATTCATATGTTGGTTGCATTTCATGAGTCTTACCTTCCCTTATTCATTCTCTTTGTCTCCTTGAGCCTAGCATGAGGACATGCTAACGTTTAAGTGTGGGGAGTTTGATAAACCACTATTTTGTGGTTTATCTTGTGCTAATTTGAGTGGTTTCTATCAACTCTTTACTCACTTATTCATACCATTTGCATGATTTTACAATTCCTTCCTAATTATGCTCTATGATTTTACAATTCACGTATGCGTGCAATTTGGAGAAATTCACAGCGACGCGTGCGTGTACCTGATGCGTACGCGTGACACGCGAAAATTACCAGTGACGCGTATGCATGACTGACGCGTACGTGTGACATGCGTGATCTGCAGAAATCACAGAAAATGCAGGGGGCAATTTCGAGCCGAGTTTGGACCCAGTTTTCGGCCCAGAAACACAGACTAGAGCCAGGGAACAGCAGAGACTCAAGAGACATTCTCATTACGCTTAGTTTTAGTTTAGATTTTGAATCTTAGAGAGAATTCTACTACTTCCTCTAGGGTTCTTCACATTAATAGTTTTTAGAGTTTCATGCTTTTGCTTTTGGATACTGAGAAGAATCATTACCTCCGTTGAAGTTTTATTATTCTAGTTTGTTTTCTTATTCTTTTACTTTTTACTGCCCATTAACCCTGTTTGGATAAGTATGTTGCATTTTGGGATTTATTAATGCAAGGAACCATTTTTACTTTTAATTAATTTTTAATTATTATTTATCATGTCTTCCTTTTATTCCCTTTTTAATTCTGTGAAGTTTATATTCATGTTAATGGAATAGTCTCCTAACTTGATTGGGAGTTGATTAAGGAGAACCTTGAGTTGGAATACTCAAGTGTTAATCCTAATTGGTACTTGATGATTGACAACTCTAGTTTCTAACTCTAATCCTTTCTGAGGAGAGGATTAGGACCAGAGAATATAGTTGGTTAGTTAGTTACTTGACTTTCCCTTATAAATTAAGGGATGACCAAGTAGAGTAACAACCTTTTATTATTACACTTGGAAAATTCCAACAAGGATAGAAATTTCAATTAATCTTCTCCAGGTCAAGGCTTTTAATTGAATTATATAAATTCTCTCGTTAATTTCTGTTGCTAAATTTTACAATTATTTATTTTTCTGTTTCTCAAACTCAAAAATCTCTTGGAAAAACCTCTGAACAATAAGCTGCACTCTTTTTGTCAACTCGTTGGGAGACGGCCTGGGATTCATACTCCCAGTATTTTATTCTTAAATCTGTGATAACTCTTTTAAATTGATAAGCGGACTTTTGTTGGTTAAGGACTATACTTGCAATGTATTTCTTATATCAAATTTTTAATCAGCCAATTTTTGCCACATCAACAGTCCCAATGTAAGGTATATTCATATACTCTCCAATCATTCCACAACGTATCAACATGCAATTTCATCAATTTCATCAGAAAATTGTCACTTATATTCCTCCAATTCTCAATTATTACAACTCAAAACATCATTTCACCATTCTCAACATTCATTAACATCACAAGCAACATAATTAGCTAACAATACTCAAAATCATCAAGATCATCATACATTCAACAATTTGACAATCATCAACAAATTCACAGTTATCCTGAGGTCCACTAACCTATGTGTCCATAAACATTATATATTACACAAAGGAAGCTAGAACTATACCATGACCGATTTCAAAATACACTAAACCACCAATATGATTGTGATCTAATCAATTCTTCAAGCTTCAAGCATCAACCATTCCACCAATCAACTCCAACAAGCATTAACAATCAAATTTTCCAAGATATATACATTAATTTACCACAAATCAAAACCTAGGGTTCTTAAATACACAATTTCACAAGGGTAAGGAGTAGGCTTACCTTATCCAAAGTTGATTAGGACAAAACCCAATAGAAACCAAGTGCTAGAGCATACCTAAACACCCAAAATCACAAGAACTCACTCAAAACCAAACCTCAAAATTCAAAATTCATAGAGCTGCAGAATTTGGAGTGTGTTTCAGAATCTTACCAACAAAAGTTATATAAAACTAACAGGCTTGGTGAGAGCTTTGCGTAGCCACTGGCGGCATACGAATCGGAGCACCGTAGCTCAAGTTATGGTTGAATGAAGAAGAAGGTAAATAGTGTTTTTGAAACCCTTGCTCTCTTCTCTCTCACCTCACGTTACTGCTGTTGTGTTGTGTTAAAAGTGGCTGAATTTGTCACTTAAATGGCTTTATATATGTTGGGCTTTGGCCCAACTTGAGCCCGGTCCAATCCATTAGCGTTTTTGGCCCATTTGGCCCAATTTTGGGTCAAACCTTTAGAATTGGTGCCCAGTTTTCAACTTTAATTATTTTTCTAAATTTTTATATAGTTTTTATTATTTTCATGTAGTACCTGACAGGCTTTAGCCAGTACTGCCTGCTAATTTACCGGTACACATTTTTACGCAATTTTCAACAGAAAATTACAATTTCCAACTCAAAAAAATTTACTGAGTCCAAATATCATATTTAAATTTTCTAGTTAACATTCTAAATTTTTGAACCTATTTCGGGCAATTAAATTATTTTAATTAAGTGTTCAATTAATTACGGTTCTTACACATGGAAAGATGATGGTCATGAGATTGTGTCGACGGTCTAGATTTTCTTCCTAAAGAAAGGAATAACTTTGTTGTAAGAATAGCTCCAAACCAAAAACAACTTTCGCATCAAATTAAGATATGGTTTTGTCACATATACAAACCCCAAAAAAGAATTAACCGAAGTATTTAGACTCCGGGTCGTCTCACGAGGATGGCAATGAAATGGTCAATTATTGGCTATGAAGGGGGCTGATGACAAGTCATCTTAGCCTAGTTTTACTAGTCTTTTTCTTTGTTTTTATTAGGTTTTATGCACTTTCTTGCATTGCAAGTAAGTAATTTGGAATGGAATTGCATGGTTTCTTTGAATCAATCAACCACCATTTAATTGATACAAAATCATGAGGTTTAAGCTAAATTTAATTGATTTTTAGATGATTTATAAACCATGTGAATTTGGTGATACTTTGATTGGTTGTTTTGATTACTTGTAGGTGAAGAAAAGAAGAAAACAAGAAAGCGTGGCCTAAGAAGTGTGGCCCAAGGAAGAGAAGAGTGTGGCAAAGGAAACAAGGAAGCATGGCACATGAAAGGAAGAAGCACAGCGCTCTCTTCAAGAGATGAGCACTATCCTAATTGCTACCCAACCTTGGCACGCAACAAAGAGCTCCAAGACAAGGCAATGCTCTGCTCCCCACAAGAGCAGAGCATTCCAGTGGGAGCAAATACTCTTGGGCTGAAAATTCAATTAAAAATCCAATTAAATTCAATTCTTCACCAAATTAAAAAGCCCACCCAAATTCTAAATCCAAGAATAGAAAGTGTATAAATAGAAGCTAGTTTGATTTAGTGAGGACCTTTTGCTTCTTTGAGAATTTTCAATTTGTAATTTTTAGAGCTTTTACTTTGAATTTGGATCTTGGAGAATTTGGAAGGAGAATTGATCTCTCTTCTTCCTTGTTCTTGCTTAAGCACTCTTTACTTCATGTCTTGGATCTAGGGTGAAGAATTGAAGAAATTCTATTTCAATCTCACCTTGAGATCTCTTTTTTTATCTTTCTGCATAATTCTAAGAACTGTGATTTGATTGCAAATTCTCTTTATTGCTTTCACTCTTCTACTTCCTCTGCAATTTACTTTTCCATTTTCTTTTGCAATTGTTCTTGTTGGATCAAGGAAGGATTTGAGATCTAGACTTGTTTTCTAGTCTCTTCTACTCCTGATATCTTTAATTTCTCTTTTAACTTTTGTAATTAAGCTACATTTACTTTCTGTTTTAATTCTTCAAGCATTTTTAATTTTATGTTTGAGATCTACTTCAATTTAATTCATCTTTTGCTCTTCTGTTTGTTGCAATTCACTTGTGATTGTTTAATTTCTGCAATCCCAGCTCCTTGAACCCTTTTACAATTCAAGCAATTTATACTCCTTGCACTTTAAGATTCAGTCATTTACATTTCTTGCAATCTAAGTTTCTGCAATTTAATTTACTTGTTCTTTAAGATTCAGCACTTTTACTTTTTGTTCTCTTTAATTTACTGCAATTCTTCCCTCTCCCTTTATATTTCATGCAATTTAGCTTCTGTCAATTACAAACCACTCAAACCAATACTTGATTCGCTTGACTAAATCAACCACTAAACTAAAATTGCTCAATCTTTCAATTCCTGTGGGATCGACCTCACTCATGTGAGTTGTTATTACTTGATGCGACCCGGTACACTTGCCGGTTAGTTTTGGGTGTTGGAATTCATTTTCCAAAAATATACCATCAAGTTTTTGGCGCTGTTACTGGGATTGATTAGATTGACAATGATTAAGTGATGTGGAGATCTAGATCAAGCACTTTTTCTTTTCTGTTTCTTTAATTTTTAACTAACACACTAACTGTTTGAATTTTTGCTTAAGATAACTAAAACCCCACTTTAGCAATAGAGTGGGATTTTCCTGGCTTTTCTGATTCTATGCGTTTCTTGTATTTCTGCTCCCTGAGTAAATGATAGAAGCAATTTTTTCAATTGATCATTCAAGCCTATCAACTGTTTGATACATTGTGTCAACTAATCCTCTAACCACACTTTGGCATGAGTATATTCAATTTTTATTTCGACTGTTTGTGATTGTGCAGATCATGGAGGGGAACTCAACGAATTCCAGTAATTGTGGGAGTAGTGTCCTCACCTTAGATGACAATGCAACCCATGATTTGATGCATCCGCTCATCACCATGAACGATGTTGCTCAATGGCTTGAAGCCTTCCCACAAGGAAATTGGTGAGCTAGAAGCAGAAGTGCAACCATCCATACAAGAGAAAGGAGTGATGGAAATTGAAGGTGTAAATGCAGTTGTGAACCAAAACAAGCAGATGCATCAACAAACTCTGCAACAACTGGAGTTGATGGTCAGAAAAATCAATGAGCTGCGAACTGCTGTAGTAAATGCATACAACCTACCTCAAAATTCACATGGTTGGAATCAACCTAAAAAAGGTTTTGGAGCAATTAACTATGAGCAACAAAGTCATGAGCGATTACACTCTCCAAACAGTACCTCAAGCCTATTCCAACACAAGTCTCAGAGTGATGTGTACAACCCACCCTGGAGGACTCATTCCAACTAGAGGAGGATCGAGCACCAAAATCAAGGACCAAGGGACTTCAATTACAACAACCCCAACTTCACAAACCACCAAAAACACCACCATACCAACAACAACCACTACACACCACCACAACACCCACCTTTCCAACCCCCAACACCCCACAACCAACCAATCTCATAAAACTCTCAGAGGATCACCAACTTGGAGATCTTAATAGAGAGAATGATAAAGCACCAAGAGATGACAACAAAGAACCAGGAAGCCTCAATCAGAAGAATTGAGAGGCAAATGGAACAACTGGCTAAGCACCTTGCAGAAATGGGGGAAAAGAGGGCAAATACTTTCCCTAGAGCCATTGAAGACAACCTGAAAGACAATGAAAAAGTTGCTAGGTGGGAGAAATAGAAAGAAATCATAGAGGAAAGTGAGAGGGCTACGGAAAAAGAAACAATCATCAAAGAGAAGCACCACAGAGAAGTTTCTCAAGAAGAAATAGAGGAAAGAAAGCCCACAGTAAGAGGAGAAATTCAAAGGCAACATAATTCTCAACTTCCATGATCAGAGGATGGAGGATGTCAAGCTAGTGACAATAAAGAAGCGCTTGTTGGGAGGTAACCCAACCTTAGGTAGTTTTATTTTCATAGCTATTTTAAAAAAAAGGGTCAATTAGTTTTATCTGAACTGCAAGAAGCTAAGTTTGGTGTTGCACACCATAACAATCTAAGGGAGAATGAAGGATTTTAAGTTTGGTGTTCCACCAAAAACTTCATCATAAAACACATTCTTACCTTCTGCATAATGCTGGCCTCAAGCAATCAGATAAACTAGTTAACCAATCTGCTATTTCACAGATTTCAGTTCTATCACCTGTAGCAAAGAAAAAGAGTTCCACATATGGTTAATTTGATACATGAGAACTATTGGCAAGGTACTAAGTTTGGTGTTCCCACACCAAATTAAGTTCAAATGCCCACAAATAACTCATACATGCTAACCATTTTTCAAGTGGTTGGGAACAAGCAACTTTCAATATCATTGCAGAGTATCATACAAGTTTTTGAAAGGATTAAGCATCATCAACCAGAAAGAGGAAAAAGGAATGTGAAGACCAGTAATGATGATGATAAGGAGTAAATCAAGCAAACTCCAAAATGTTGTATTGTTAAGTGAGTATTTTGCATTACTGCTATGATTGAATGTGATATTATACCCCTATCTGTCTTTCTGTCTAGTATAATTTTTCTGTAATTCAATAATTAAGATGCTTGATCATTCACAACCCTGTACTCCCCAAACTTGTTTGCACTCAATGTCTCAAAAAAGCATCACATGACAGTTCTTTAAAAAGAAGGATTAAAGAATTAAACAGTTTTGAGGCAAGCAAAAGATTAGGAGAAGTGGTGGTTCTAGTTGTATGATTATGCATTGAGGTTGCATGCTTGTGAAAACTTGCATGGGAGCTCATAGGCAGGACATAGAGTTCAAAGAAGTATTGTGGAGATTTTCAAACATTCATTGATCTAAGAAATAGCAAACAAAAGAAAATAAAGAAAATACACAAAAGCAAAAAGAACATTGCCTAAGGTTCTGAGCATCAATTACTAAGCAGAAAAGAAGGAAGAAACAAAGACTCAAAAAGTTGTAATCCTAGTAAATGCTTGTGGTTGAATTGTGTCAAAAAGAGAGGTTTGAGCAAGTAAATCCGTAGGGGTGCTTTAACACCTAATACCTTAAAACCAACTGGTTTAGGAGTATTGATTGAAAGTTTACCTAAAGAGCCGCTTTGAGACATGAAACTTAGAGTCAAGGCCAAAACACAGAAATTATAAGCTGCTTCAAGGTGATTACCTATAGAGAGATCTCCATGATATTATTTGGATGAAAGTTCTAAGACCTAAGACTTCCAAGATGTAGGGACTAGTAAGCACTGAAGCCCTTACATGAGCATATAATTTAGAGTTCACCCCACTGTCACTTAATCACTTCACTCACAGGATAGCACATGTTAGTCTTCAAATCCATTCTAATTGAAAGAATCTTTGAGCATAATTCTTTTCTTGATTGGGGACAAGCAAGTTTTAACTTTCGTGTTGTGATGACAAGTCATCTTAGCCTAGTTTTACTAGTCTTTTTCTTTGTTTTTATTAGGTTTTATGCACTTTCTTGGATTGTAAGTAAGTAATTTTGAATGGAATTGCATGGTTTCTTTGAATCAATCAACCACCATTTAATTGATACTAAATCATGAGGTTTAAGCTAAATTTAATTAATTTTTAGATGATTTATAAACCATGTGAATTTGGTGATACTTTGATTGGTTGTTTTGATTACTTGTAGGTGAAGAAAAGAAGAAAACAAGAAAGCGTGGCCTAATAAGCATGGCCCAAGGAAGAGAAGAGTGTGGCAAAGGAAACAAGGAAGCATGGCACATGGAAGGAAAAAAGCACAGCGCTATCTTCAGGAACGGAGCACTCTCTAAAGGAACACAACAATGAACCAAGGAAACAAGGCTTGGATGCTACGCTCTCAAGGAGAACGGAGCACACTTTTGAACCAAGAAAGAAAGGGGAGAAGAATGATGCTCTGCTTTTGCCAAGAGCATTATCGGGCTCCATCCAAAATAATTACAAGGGAAAATATTTGCCAATGCTTGCCACAAGGTTCGAACTCATGAGTAAGGGGAGTGGGGGAGCGCTACTCACAAAGGAAATAAGCCAAAAATGGCTAAAATGCTACCCCCAAGGATCGAACAAAGCACCTTAAGGAAGCAAGGAGTAAGGCGCCACTTCCTTCACAAAGAAAAAGAGCCAGCGCATGCCTCCAACAAGTGTCGAACTTGGGACCTCACCCAAGCAAAAGGAGTGCTACGCTCCCAAGGAGAGCAGAGCGCTACTCTCCTCATTTCCTGCACAAGTTTGACACGACCAGGAGGAATTGGAGCGTACAAGACACACCAAGGCAGCATGATGCTGCGCTCTCCACAAGAGCGGAGCGCTATCCTAATTGCTAGCCAACATTGGCACGCAACAAAGAGCTCCAAGACAAGGCAATTCTCCGCTCCCCACAAGAGCAGAGCATTCCACTGGGAGCAAATACTCTTGGGCTAAAAATTCAATTAAAAATCCAATTAAATTCAATTCTTCACCAAATTAAAAAGCTCACCCAAATTCTAAAATCCAAGAATAGAAAGTGTATAAATAGAAGCTAGTTTGATTTAGTGAGGACCTTTTGCTTCTTTGAGAATTTTCATTTTTGTAATTTTTAGAGTTTTTACTTTGAATTTGGATCTTGGAGAATTTGGAAGGAGAATTGATCTCTCTTCTTCCTTGTTCTTGCTTAAGCACTCTTTACTTCTTGTCTTGGATCTTAGGTGAAGAATTGAAGAAATTCTATTTCAATCTCACCTTGAGATCTCTTGTTTTATCTTTCTGCATAATTCTAAGAATTGTGATTTGATTGCAAATTCTGTTTACTGCTTTCACTCTTCTACTTCTTCTGCAATTTACTTTTCCATTGTCTTTTGCAATTGTTCTTGTTGGATCAGGGAAGGATTTGAGATCTAGACTTATTTTCTAGTCTCTTCCCCTCCTGAGATCTTCAATTTCTCTTTTAACTTATGCAATTAAGCTACATTTACTTTCTGTTTTAATTCTTCAAGCATTTCTACTTTTCTGTTTGAGATCTACTTCAATTTAATTCATCTTTTGCTCTTCTGTTTGTTGCAATTCACTTGTGATTGTTTAATTTCTACAATCCCAGCTCCCTGAACCCTTTTACAATTCAAGCAATTTATACTCCTTGCACTTTAAGATTCAGTCATTTACATTTCCTGCAATCTAAGCTTCTGCAATTTAATTTACTTGTTCTTTAAGATTCAGCACTTTTACTTTCTGTTCTCTTTAATTTACTGCAATTCTTCCCTCTCCCTTTACATTTCATGCAATTTAGCTTCTGTCAATTACAAACCACTCAAACCAATACTTGATTCGCTTGACTAAATCAACCACTAAACTAAAATTGCTCAATCCTTCAATCCCTATGGGATCGACCTCACTCATGTGAGTTATTATTACTTGATGCGACCCGGTACACTTGCCGGTTAGTTTTGGGTTTTGGAATTCATTTTCCAAAAATACACCATCAGGGGCAAGGGGGTTTTGGTTTATAAGAGGAACAAGAAAAGGTAAATCAAGCAACTGATTAAAGGAAGCAAGATAAAGAACTCTTGGCTAAGACTTAGGTAATTGAGATCACCATCCTTGTCAACAATTCAAATATTGATAATTAAGAGGAACCAAGCTCATTAGTTTTACTCACTAAAGCCTTAAGTACGCAATGTCTACTCCTAGGCTTGGAGTATATCAAATGGCTTGATCAACATCAATCCATAAGTCCCAACCTAGCTACTAATTAACTTAGTAGTAGGCTAGAGTCAATGGTTATCAAAATGATCCCCAAGGGTTCTAGAATTACCAATTCAATGAAGCCCATGGACTCAAGATCACTCAATCCCTTTGGCCTAGGCCAAGGGTCAAGAGAATTACTCAAAAACTAGTGAAAGCATTCTATCAAACACCTAATGTGCAATAAAAGTAAACATCATAAAATGCTAAAATTAAGGAAACCCATAACTAACATAAGCAAGAACTCAACAATATCAATGAAGATAAAAACAGAAGAGACATGGAAATATAAATTTGCATTAAAAGGAAATTAGATCCACAATGTTCATCAACATAAAAGATAGCAAAATGAGAATTTAACATTACAACTAAGAAAGACAATATGTAGAATTGAGAAATTATAAAAGAAACAAGATGAAATCAAATAATTAATTCAAGATCCAAGGCAAATTAACCTAATCCTAACCTAATTCTAGAGAGAAGAGGGAGCTTCTCTCTCTAGAAAACTAACTAAAGGCTCATGTTGACTAACTAATTGCTCCTCCCTTTGCTTGGACTTCAATTCTGCATGAAATACACTCAGAAACAAGTTGGATTTGGGCCTGGGCAGCTCAGAAATTGCCCCCAGCATTTTGCCTTTAAGTGGGTCACGTGTAAGTATCGGCGCGTACGCGCCATGTACGTGTGCGCGTCGATTGGCTGTTTCTTCATCCGCGCGTACGCGTCAAGTACGCATGCGCGTCTCTATGCGAAATCACTTCTGCGTGTGCGCGCCTTGTACGCGTGCGCGCCCATCGATGCATTCTCAGTTCTTGTTTCCTCATGCATTCTCCACTTTGTATGCTTTTCTCCTCATTTATTCCATCCAATACTTGCCTCATGAACCTGAAATCACTCAACAAATACATCAAGGCATTGAATGGATCTAAAGTGAGTTAAAATCACCAATTTAAGGGCCTAAAAAGCATATTTTTACACTTAAGCATAATTAAAGGGGAAATTATAAAACCATGCTATTTCATTGAATAAATGTGGGAAAAGGTGAATAAATCCCCTAAAATAAGCACAAGATAAACCACGAAATCGGGGTTTATCAAAAGACACAATTGGAATGATAGCCAAACAACTTCATATTCCAAGTCTCGCATTTGAGCACAAAGGCTTGATTGTTGAATCCAGTCACTTCCACAACAACCACCAATCCTTCAACGCATGGCTTTTCACAAGTACATGCTCCCCAGCATGAGTAGATTCATCAACCCCGTACAAGTAATCCTAATCTTCTTTTAAATAATCAACTTCAAGAAAAGTTAAGAAAGATAAGGAAAAGGACTACCATGACAAAATAACATATTTTTTCCAAGATTAGCCAATATAAAAATGGCAGTAATTAGGTCATCCAAGTTTGAATAGTTACTGTAACACCCTACCACACAGAGCTTTACGCTTAAGTCATAATTCGAGGGTGGTGAGACATTACGACACCTAAAACAAAGATACATACATAATATTTTGAAAAATAATGATATAACTAGGAGTCTGTGAAAAAAAAGAAAACGAAATGACGTCTGTATCACACTCGAAGCGTTAAAGCGAGAAATGCGATATACAAGAGAAAAATATATACATACATAAGATCCATATTAGATACATAATAAGAATTAGCCTCGACCTGTGAAGAAAAAGTCAGCTAGAATATTACAAACCATAAAGTATGCAAAATGCAATCCTGTTTCTCCAAAATAAAACCTCTAAGAGGATTATCTAATAACAAGCTCAAAATTGGAGAGAGATACTAAGTACAAAATAAATCTCAACAAAAGAGAAATCTTCTTCGCTTGCCAAAAGGGAATCCTGCACACTGATGCAGAATTCAGAGTCTACAAACTAATCGGCAAGTGTACTGGGTTGTACCAAATAATACCTTAGGTGAGTGACGGTCAATCCCACGAGGATTGATGGACCAAACAACAACAATTGAATGATTCACTTAGTCAAACAAGAAGAAAATGGTGTTTTGAGGTTCCAAATGTATGAAACAGTAAATCAGGAATTTGGAAGACAAATAGTAGGTTTGGTGTGAAATGTATGTGAGATATTTATTTTTCGGATTAAGATTTTTTACCAACTATTTTAATCATGCACGGTTCAATTTATGGCAAACTGTAATTGACTAAACCCTACTTCTTTAGTGATTTAGTCTTCTCTAACCTAATCAACCGTCAATTCCTTGGTCACTTAATATATATTAGAGGGATAGGCTCAATTCTAGTTTATTAGCCACAAAAACCCTAATTACCCAAATATAAGAGGATTATATGTCACGTATCCCGTTAAGTCCAGACAATTAGTGATTTAGGAGGAATTTACTTTCAAGCTCATATTCAAGTGAGATAACGTTTCCAATAATCAACAAGAATTCATGTAGAACAAGAGTTATTTTCCAATACACTCAAAATCATAAGATGAAGAACGAAATTAATCCTTGAATTTAAATCAATACATTAATTAAAGTAGAGTGACAATAGTCTTAATCCATAGAATAAACAGAGCTCATAAACTTAACAAGGAGGTGTAGTTGCTCATGGCTTAGAGAGAAAACTAGGGTTCCAAGGTGTGTGAAAAACGGAATGAGGTAGAAGAACAGAGAGGAGAGTCCGAAGGGACAAATCTTTTCCCTTTTATATCTAACCTAATTTGATTTAAAAATAAAATAAAATAATAATTACTAAGTCCCAAAAGATTGTGCTTAGGAAAAGAAATAACAGAAACAAAATAAAATATAATAAAAGTAACCCAAATCTAACTAATGAATCCTCTTCATAGAAGTGGATCCGCGCTATTGGCACTAAACACCAGAATCGGTGTTTAGAGTCCTAGGTAGTAGAAAGCTCCCAAACGTTGCTGTGTTCTTAGTGCTAAACACCAGGCTCGGTGTTTATTGCCCCACGAGGCAGTGAGTCACGAAGCATCTGGCATTGAATGCCCAGGTTCGCGTTTAGCACCACTCGAATAGAATCAAATGGTGAAGTTTCGGGTAACCTGGCGCTAAATGCCAGGTTCGGCCTTTTTAGCGTTGCCTTTATAGAATGGTTGCACACATTACGAGACACATGGGCACTAAATGCTAGATGCGGCATTTAGCGCCAGCTCAACAGATTCAAAATTCTTCTCTTTCCTTGCACAGAACTCTGCCCAATCGATCCAAACTTCACCTGGAATAATTAAAATAGTAGAGCGATTCAAAGTAGCATCCAGATAGGCTTCAAAAACTAAAATCTTAACAAAACTCAATAAATTCATATCTAAAATAGTAAGAAAATAAATAAAAGATGCTCACGCATCACAACACCTTGAATTGTTGCTTGTCCTCAAGCAACTAAAAACAATATATGACTGATAAGTGAATTTGCCCAAGAATTGAGTTTTCAATTAAGCTCCTGTCTATTCACTGATTGGGGTTTGTGACTGATGACAAGTCATCCTAGCCTATTTTAACTAGTATTTTCCTTTTGTTTTCATTAGAATTATGCACTTTCTTGAACCATAAGCAAGCTAATTGAGTAGATTTTCATGTTTCCCTTAATTGAATCAACCATGTATAAATTCATGCCATTTCATGAGGTTTTATGCTAAAATTGTTGCATATTATGATAGAATGAATATCTCATGATTATGAGCATAGCTTTGATGAGTTTGGTTGATTAATTATAGGTGAAGAAAGCTTGGAGAAAGGTTGAAGTAAGAAGGAATAGCTAGGAGTAAAGAGAATACAATGGAATAAGTGAAATTGAACCAGGAAGCAAAAAGCTGGACCTAAAGTTAGCATCAAACTTTTGCACAAACTTTTGGTTGAAAAGTTAGCCCCAACGTTAGCCCCCTAACTTGGAGGCTAACGTTGGAACTTGAAAATCACTCCCTGGATACCAAAAGTTTGCACCAACGTTAGTCCCCTAACTTTGAGGCTAACGTTGGCACATGAAATTTACCCCTGGGCACCAAAAGTTTGCGCCAACGTTAGCCCCCTAACTTTGAGGCTAACGTTGGCATGAAGAAATCCTCCCTGGGCACCAAAAGTTTGCGCCAACGTTAGCCCCCTAACTTTGAGGCTAACGTTGGCACATGAAAATCACAAGGAGGAGCAAAAGTTTGCGCGAACGTTAGCCCCCTAACTTGGTGGCTAACGTTGGCGCCACAAGCACACAAGGCAAGGCCAACGTTAGGGTCAAAGTTAGACCCCTAACGTTGGCACCAACGTTCATATCAGCAAATTTTGTGGGCTGCTATGAAAAGTTGGAGCAAAAGTTTGCTCAAACTTTTGGTCCAACTTTTGCAAAACTCAAACCCGGTTCAATTGGTTCACTTTGGTTCTTCTCCAAACTTCAAGAGCAATAAACCAAGGCCTCTTTCAACCCAATTCCACCAAGAGCAAAGGCCCAACTCAAAGCTTGAAGATCATTTGAAGAAAGTGTATAAATAGGATAGAATTCAAGTTCTTCGGGGAGCTTTCTTTTGGAATTTTCATAATAGTTTTCGGAGAGCTTTTGATATTGAGTGATCTTTAATTTCTTTGTCTTGGGGGAAGGAGAATACACTTCTCTTCCTCTCAATTTTATTGCTTTCAATTTCAATTACTATTGTCTTGGATTTTGGGGTTGGAGAATTGAAGAAATTCTGTTTCAATCTCAACCTTGGATCTCACTACTTTATTTACTGCTTGATTGGATTTCAATTTCTGTTAATTGCTCTTCATCTATTTTCCTTGCAATTTACAATTCCCTTGCAATTGTTCTTGTTGGATCTAGGAAGGCATTGAGATCTAGACTTGGTTTTCTAGTCTCTGGGTCCTGAGATCTAATTTCCCAATTTTACATTTTCTGTTTACT
Organism: Arachis hypogaea; assembly: GCF_003086295.3. Taxonomy (NCBI): domain Eukaryota; kingdom Viridiplantae; phylum Streptophyta; class Magnoliopsida; order Fabales; family Fabaceae; genus Arachis; species Arachis hypogaea. The sequence continues at coordinate 77,336,222 of NC_092055.1, forward strand.
GTTTTCATGTTCATTTACTTTTCTGCTTCAAGATCCAATCTAACCCAAACCTTCTTCTACTTCTCTGCTTGATGCAATTTACTTTTCCTTGTTTAAATTCTGCAAATCCAATCCCCAATTCCCTTTACAATTCTAGCCATTTACATTTCTTGCACTTTAAGATTCCGCACTTTACATTTCTTACATTCTAAGTTTCTGCTATTTAATTTCTTGTTCTTTACAATTCAGCATTTTAATTCCCTGTTCTCTTTACTTCCATGCAATTTAATTTCTGCAAATCACAAAACACTCAACCAAATCTTGATTCGCTTGACTAAATTAACCACTAAGCTAAAATTGCTCAATCCTTCAATCCCTGTGGGATCGACTTCACTCCCGTGAGTTTTTATTACTTGATACAACCCGGTACACTTGCTGGTTAGATTTGTGTGTTTTGGGAGAAATTTATTTTTCACCAAAATACTCATCAGTGACACTGTGATTCTGAATAGGTTCGGTATCTCACTATCCTTTGAAACTCAGAAAATGTCAATATCCTTCGGAACTAAAACTTGGATAATGTTATGGATTCTCTTCCTTTTTAACATTTGATTAATCCTTGAACACAACTTTTTTCTTATATTTTCTTTGGTGCTTTGCACCTCGAGCCTAGCCGTGACTCTAAATATTTTGTATCAAGCTTTAATTGACATAAAAATACCAGAAGCACTTAATTGGGAAACTCTTTGAGTTCGGATTTTTCTTTTCATTTTCCCAGTTAGTGGTGCTTAGAGCCTTTGGCATACTCTTTAATTGTACTTGTTCTTGACTCTTAGTGATCTATCTCAAGAATTTCTTGACACATTCATACCACAAGCATATGGCTAGGAAAATAAACCTTTGAGCTTTTAATCACATTTGACCTTCCTAGCCCTTAATTCTCATAGCCTTGGACCTTGCTTTTTAAATTTTTTTTCATTTTGTTGTCTATTTTGCTTTAAGGATTAACTTTCTGTTTAATTTAAAGAATCCATAATACTTTTCTGAATTCCTGTACCTCAAGAATCAACACTCTTAACTTCAATATCCATTATGCAATCTTCTTTTCATATATTTAGAACCACAGATAAATACCACCACAACAGGATAACAAGAGAACTAAGAATATGTAACTCAAATCTCATACATTATACTACTTATGTTCTTTTTCTTTTGATTTTTTTCAAGTTTAGTGAGTAATACATAAGACAACTTTTCAAAATAACCATAAGATACCAAATTAATTAACTAAAATAGAAAGACTAAAAATATTATTACTCATGCAAAGGCTTTAAAGAGAAAACAGAAAATAAGATATAATAACTGAAAAAAGAGAAAAGAAGGGAAATAGCAGATAAGAAACTCAACCACCTCATTCATGGTGGCTGCTCCTTCCTGGGAATCCTCTCCAAGCTCCAAAATCATGCCTCAGGTCATTCATATCTCACCTCTGGCTCTGCTGCTCCTCGACTAGCTGGTAGAGAAGGGTAGAGTGGCCCGCATGGCCTATCCACAACTGATCAACTGATGATGTCAGCTGCCCAATGGATGCTGTCAATTGATCCCAATAATCTAGTGGAGGGAAGTACTATCCCTGAGGCATCTCCGGCTGCTCTTGCTGAGGAGGAGGGATTGGCTCTTGAGGTGGTACTCGGGAATACCCCTTAGCATACTCTATACCCCTCTTGGTGATCGAGTTCTCGATGTCAATGGGGGTGTGATGAACGGATATTTTATACACTTTTTGGCATAGTTTTCATGTAGTTTTTAATATGTTTTATTCAGTTTTTATTAAGTTTTTACAGGTTTTAGTATTAAATTCATAATTTTGGATTCCAATTTGAATTTGTGTGTTTTTGTACTGGTGCACAAAATTGTGATAACACTTTTCACAACTCCGCACAACTAACTAGCAAGTGCACTGGGTCGTCCAAGTAATACCTTACGTGAGTAAGGGTCGATCCCACAAAGATTGTCGGCTTGAAGCAAGCTATGGTTATCTTGTAAATCTTAGTTAGGAGATTTAAATGAGATAATTAAATATGTTTATGAAAAGTAAATAACATGAAATTAATGGTACTTGTGATTCAGTAATGAGGAACAGGTTGAGGTTCCAGAGATGCTCTGTCATTTGAATCTCTGCTCTCCTACTGTCTTCTTCTCCAAACATGCATGGCTTCCTTCAATGGCAAGCTGTATGATCCTCTCGGATGAAAAATACTAGGTATGATCTCTGCACGGCTAATCAACTATCGGATTTCTCATCTCGGATGACAAATACCAGGTACAGCTACCGCACGGCTAATCATCTGTCGGTTCTCACTAGCATCGGAATAGGATCTCTCTATCCTTTTGCACACTGTCACTGTGCCCAACATTCGTGAGTTTGAAGCTCGTCACAGTCATCCCTTCCCAGATCCTACTCTGAATACCACAGACAAGGTTTAGACTTTTCGGATCCTAGGAATGCTGCCAATTGGTTCTAGCCTCTACCACGAAGGTTCTAATCTCATGGACTCGGTCCGTGGATCAAAGACCCAAGAGATACGCACTCAAGCTGTCGCCTAATGACTACTGATAAACCCATATTTCATAAGTTCTTTTGTGCTTAATTTGAGTGATTTATGCAATCCTTCACCTACTTATTCACATTAATTGCATGGTTTTACTTTCCCTTCCTTATTATGCCATATTGTGAAAAACATGTTTCCAAAGCTTTAAAAATTAATTATTTTAATTACCTTTATTTCCATTCGATGCCGTGATTAGTGTGTTGAGTAGTTTCAGATTTTCTAAGGCAAAATGACTTAAAGCTTGGAAAAGGAAACATACAAAAATGGAAGGAGAAGGAAAAACGGAGCTTTGAAGGAAACTGGTATTCACGCGATCGCATGGACGACGCGATCACGTGCCAAGCACGAATCAGCAGCGACGCGGCCGCATGACTGTCGCGACCGTGCGCCTTAAGCAGAACGCACATGACGTGGTCGCATGACTGACGCGACCGCGTGGCAAGGAAAAGCTCCAAATGACGCGACCGCGTGACCCACGCGGACGCGTGACAGAGGCCACGCACCAGAAATTGCAGAAAACGCTCATAGCAATTTCTGAAGCCCTTTTTGGTCCAGATCCAAGTACAGACAGCATAGACCAGAGGTTATAAAGTGTGAGAATGCACCCATTCAAAGAGAGCTTGCATATTTTATTTTTCAATGATTTAGATTTAGTTGAGAGGGAGATCTTCTCTCTCTCTCTCTTAGGATTTAGGATTTCTTCTTGTTTTAAGAGTGACTCTCAATCCAGGTTTTATATTTCTTTGTTTTAAACTTCCCTTTCACTTTATTTATTTACTTCAGTATCTGAGTTGGCTATTTACCTTTATAATTGGATCTATGAATTCTTCCATGTTACAGACTGTTATTTGAATTAATGATAATTGAGGTATTTTCAGTTTATGATTGTTCTCTTTGATTTAAGTTACCATTGCTTCCCATCTAAGGACATTCTTATTATTTCAGCAATTTTACTTTTTTCCCTTTTGGTCCTGGTTAAGAATTTAGTAACTCAACAGTTATTAAACTCAACATAATTAATAATCGTTATCTTGCTAATTGAGCTGAGATTAAGTAATCCCAACCTTTTCTTAAGAAATAAATAGGATTCAAAGGTCAATTTAATTAGTCCCCTGACATTCCTTTGCCCTAGTAAAGGTTGACCAAGTGGAGTTTAGATTCAACTTTCATTATAGTTGAGAGAGATAACTACGTTGGACCTCCAACTTCTCTTACCTTGCCAAAAGTCTGCTTTACAATATTTATTTATTTTAATTGCCATTTACTTTACTTGTCATTTAAATTACTTGCTTCTCATCTTCTAAACCCCGATTACAACCCTTATAGCCAATAATAAGAACATACTTCCTCTCAGTTCCTTGAGAAGACGACCCGAGGTTTGAATACTCGGTTAACAATTTCTAAAGGGGTTTGTTACTTGTGACACCCAAAACGTTTGTATGAAAGGACTTTTGAAGGTTTAGGAACTATACTTGCAACGAGGATTTATCCGCAAATTTCTAGACCACGCAAAAGTCCCTCTCATCAAAATGGCGCCGTTGCCGGGCAACTGCTAACGTGTGCCTTATTATTGGTTATTGTAAATATTTTTCTTTTGTTTGCTTATTTATTTTTGTTTTTCCTTTTTATCTTTATTTGCTACTATGAACTCTCACCCCTCTCGCTTTGAGTTTGGTTCTAATATTGTTAAAGGAAATAGAGGTTACAGCAGGAATGTACATCAAGATCAGACCAATCAAGAATGGATGGGACCAAGAGGATCTAATCAAACCTTTTGACAGCAACACCCTCCGAGATATCCTGGACAAAGACCATTCTACAGTGCATACCCAGCTGAAAGACATGGTGGACAACCTTGTAACTACCAACAAGCCCCATCCCGTGCATATAAACCAACCTTTCAACATAACCTCGAACCACCACACTCACAAGCTTCTCTTCACCATTCGCCACCATATGATCCTTCCTTACCCCAATACCAATCCAATAACTCCCAATCACCACCACTTTCCTTTGTATCGTGTCCAAGTCCAGCAACCCGAGAAGCAGAGGATCGCCTAAAAGAAACAGTAAGAAAATTTCAAACAACCATTCAACAACTGGAGCAAGTGATAATTCAATGGGCTTCTAGGCACTCAAATACACAAGGATCAGCCACAGCTCCATATGGACAGCCCAATGAAGAGCGTAGCATGAAGGAGATACTAGAAACTCCAGTGGACAAGACAGAGAATGAATTTGTACTAGAACAATTAGAAGAAGCTGTCTTTGTTCAAGAAGAAGAGTTGGTTGAAGACCTAGGAGATGCTGAACTTCCATGGGAATCCAGAATTGAGGAAAACTCCGTCCAAGATGCTACAATTGATGCTAAGGAGGATACTGTACAATCTCCAAGGCAAGTCGTTTATGAAGAATCAGATGGAATAATCCAAGAAGCAATTTCCCTTGATGATGATAGTCACAAGTCTAGCTCTCTTGGTGATGAACTTGCATCCGCAAGTGAATTCTCTGAGATCGAAGAATCTTCCCCAAGTGAATATGAAGATGATGCAGAGGTAGATTTCTCTCAACCTCCAATATATGACTCAAGTGATGGGGAAGACATAGAAGACTTTGACCAGGATGCAGATACAATTGAAGATCTTTGCAAAGAAGTGGAGGAATTCACAGAAGAGCACAAGGAAATGGAACTAGTAGAACGACCAAAAACACCTATCCCAAGGCCATTACCACCTAATACAAGCTTCAAGTGGGTACAATCTTTAACTTATAACTTTACTTATTCACTTGAATATGGTTTGCTTGAAACAGATGGCCAGCTTAGAGCTCTCTGCGGCTTTAAGAGTAAGAGGGAAATGGCTCGTACTCAGAGCTGGTGCACAAGGTTCAATAAAGTTCCACGCTTCACCTCGAAGTACACAGATTGGTATCATGCTCAATTACATGGATCACGGAAAACGTTTGGTCACCAAGGTGAGATTCTACTTTTTAACCCGCCCGAATAGAAACATGTAGATCAAGACAGAGGTGGATTTAAAAGCAAGGCTTGGAATCCTGGAGTTTATTCTGACATTTGTCACCTCGGGAGCCTAACAATCTGTTTGAAGCTGCTCAGAAGCTTCACATGCCTAGTTTGGGACCCCGGAGGCTATTGGCATTCCAAGCACTGGTGGAGATTTTTAGACGAATTTAAACATAAACCACCATAACAGGATACTCCTCCAATGTCCAACTTAAGGACTTTAACTAAAAGTGCTAGGTGGGAGACAACCCACCATGGTATGGTCGCTTCTTTTTCAATCTATTTTTTTTTTGTTAATTGCTTTCATTTTTCCTTTTTCATTTTAATTTATTAAACCTGGAATCATGCATAGCATTCATGTTAATCATTGCATTCTGCATTTTTCATGCATGTTAAAAAAAAAAAAAAGAAAGGGTGCACGACGCGACCGCATGCCCCATGCGATCGCGTCATACTGCGAAAAACACCACCCGCGCGACCGCGTGACCCACGTGGCCGCGTGATATATATATCGGCGTAAGGATCCAATGAATAGAAAGTTAGGCTGGAATCGTGCGGCCCTTGTGCGTTTTGCACAAATTGGCCCACGCGATCGCATGCCCCATGCGATCGCGTCACTGGCACAATACCAATCCTACGCGACCGTGTGAGCGACGCGATCGCGTCGCATGGATTGGACATCACCCCAAAAGGAGACAGAGAGTTGCGCTAAAATGGCGCTGGAGTCGTGCGTTCAGCACGAATTCCAGTGACGCGATCGCGCGACCCACGTGATCGCGTCACCCTTCTTTTCCTCCTCTCATGCGATCGCGCGCCACACGCGATCGCGTCACTCCCATTTTCACCACAACCACGCGACCGCGTGTCCCACGCGGCCGCGTGGATTCAAAAATATAACCCCCCCAGCCACGCGAACCCTATCAGTCGCGCAGCCCCACCCCCAACCCTCTTCTCCCTCTCTGCTCCTTCTTCCTCCTTCTCCCTCCAGCACCACCCAGCCGCCACCGCGCCACCACCCAGATGCCGCCGCCGTCCAAGACACCGCCGCCGCAACCCCCTCCCCTCCCTTCTTCTCCCTTCTTCCTCTCTCCTCTCCTCTCCACCACTGCCTTCCGTGACCACCGCCCACCACCACCGGCCTTCCAGCCGCGCCCCCCCTCTCCGCCACCCACCCGCAAACCCCTCCCTTCTTCTATCACTAACCCTAAACCCTCTCCGCCACTGCCCCCCTCAGCCGCCACCGCGACGCCGTGCCCCGCCACCACGCCGGACGCTGCCGCAGCCACCTTCTTCCCCGATCCACCCCTCCCGCCTACCAGGTTCCGCAAAATGCAACCCCCTTTTATCCGCTCGTCATTTTTCTGTAATTTTTTTTCCGTTTCTGTTCATAATTAGGATAGATAGATATGCATGTTGTAGTGGAATTTTTAGGTTGTTAGGTAGCTTAGGCTGTGGTTAGTGGATCTAGGTCTGTTTACTTGCACTGTTCCTGTTTCTGTTTTATCTTAACTGCAATTCTGCTATTCCTGTGACTTCGTTCATATGCTGTGATTTCTTGCAATTGCTGCTTGTTACTCAAAATTTTCCTGTTTCTATTCATTAGTGGTAACTACAGCAAGTTTTTAATTCATATGAACTGCTATGATTGCTGTTTATTTTTCGGGACAATCCAATTTTAGCCGGAATGCTGCCCAAATTTTTTTGAAAATTGTTTTCATTCATGTTTTGGTTTGGCATTTCTGAACTCTGTTTTACTCTGCTTTACCCAAACCATTTCATGAATGCTATGGTAGACTTTCTTATCCTCTTTGATTTCCTGGTTCATAAACTGCATTTGTGATTCACTAATTCCAATTTTTGCTTTCTTTATTTCTATTTGAATCAGCATCACCTTGTTTTCCTTGTTCGATTATGAGTACTTCTATTCTTACCCGTGAATCCTTGTTATATGGAATTTTTCTATGCCACTTACTTTAACCCGCACTAACTCACTAATTGTAATTTACTAATTTCTTTTTCAAATTCTAACCATACTAACCCTTTTGATCTCTTTTCTGCTATTTTCACTTTCCTCTAACTTTCTAACCATGGCATATTGATTATTTTTCCATTTAACATAAATTCAATCATATTTCATTTACTCATTTTCCTTATTTTACTTCTCCTTTGCCTTTGGGGTTCCTTTGTTTAATTGCCTATTTGCTTTATTATTTTTATCCATATCCTGGTTTTTTGTTTTTCAGGATGTCTGCCTCACAGAGGAAAGGTAAAGGCAAGGCTACTGGCAAGCGCAAGCGAGGAGATTCCTCCCAGTCCATCATTGCTCTAATGCATGATTCTTCATGGCGGGAGAAGAACTTCACACAGCAGGAGAAAGCTGATCAGCTGCTCCCTGCGAATGATCCTATAAAATTTGCAAACCGGTACTGTGAGCTGAAGTACCCGGCTTTTGCAAACTCCAGAAATCTATACCTGGAACGAACTCTGAAGATTCCAGAAGCACTCCAGCAGTACACCACTGAGCAAATTAAGCAAAGGGGCTGGTTCTTTCTGGAGAGAACACTGACAGAGGTCAACGCATCTTGGGTCCGGGAATTCTACTGCAACTACTACCTCACCACCCTAGATGCAGTGAACCTGAGAGGAAAACAAATTTTGGTCACTGAAGAGGCCTGAGAGGACATTCTCCGGCTCCCAGCCAAGTCCGATCAGCCTGATGGTTATTCAACGGCTGAGGAGGACATGTGTCAGATGCAGTTTGATTAGGATGCCGTGAAGGCACGGATAGCTCTCGACCCGACAGGTTCTTGGGAGATGGGTCAGGACACTACCATGGCTAGAGGGATCAAGAGAGCGTACTTAAATGATGAGGCTCGGTTATGGCATCAGATCTTGAGTAATTATGTGATGCCGAGTACTCACGAGACGGAGATCCCGGCTGCTATGATCACCCTCCTTTGGTGTGTGCTGGAGGGTAAGAACCTTTATCTGCCACGTTTCATTCGGCACTATATAGCCAGGGTCCATGTCCGAGGCACCCTCCCTTTTCCATATCTAGTTACATAGCTTGGCCGTCAAGCTGACGTGCCATGGGAGGCTGCCGATGAGAGACCACCAGCGGCGGAATGCAGGAAGATCATTCCGTACAGCCGAAACTTCTTAGCCCTGGGCCACAGACTACCACCATTCACTGCTACTGATGAGTCAGCACCACCGTCTGCTGGACCCTCTTCCTCCATTGCTGCACCACCTACCCCTGCTACCACCACTGCACCTCCACCTGCCACAGAGCCCGTCTATCATCTGGTGCACCGCTTGTTCCGATGACTTGACCAGATGGAGCATCACAACAAGCGATGCTATGAGCACCTAAAGCTGATGATACGATCCGGTGACATCTCCTCCGAGCCTAACACACCATCTGAGGCATCTGAGGAGGAGGCGGATGTGCCCGAGGCAGAGACCCATCCCCAGGGAGAGGCAGCACCAGCCGCACCACAGGCAGCGATCCCACATCAGATTGAGGCTGCGGATCTTGAGATCCCGATCCAGTCAGCACCTCCTCCACAGCAGCCAGACCCTCAGCCCACCACCACTGAGACTCCAACTACCATCCCTATCAGTGATGACACTCCTTCACACCCGGCTTGATTGAGCATCGGGGACGATGCTTCCTTTTAAGTGTGGGGAGGTCGCCATCTCTGGCGTTTATTTTGGTGAACCACTACATACTTTTTCTTTTATTTTGGATATTTTTCTGTTTTTTTCTTTTAACTGTTATTTTCTGAGTACTTATACATTGCTTTTATGTATTTTTACTCTATTTTCTGTATTTTGCATCTTTAGTTCATATTTTAGCCAGTTAGTTTATTTTAGTTATTTAGTTTAGTTTGCAATTCTGATTTATTAGTGGATTAATTAGTATAGTTTACCCTTTTTAGCATAAGATAGTATAGTTTAAATTGAAAAATATAAAAAGGAAGTAAGCTAGAAAATTGAACATAACAGACTTAAATCCATAAACCTTGTATATATAGCATTACATGACGTAGTTAAGCTGACAACATTTCATCAAGGAGGAACATTGAAACTTTAAAAGGCACCCTAAATAACTTTTTTATGAGAATAATGGGAATTTTTAACTAAACCTGCATACAATATATGAATGATATATGATGCTTGAGTTAGAGAACACACAGCCTGTGAGTCTTGAGCTTAATTGTATGGTTGCATTCAAACCATAATTTCATTTCTGTGTGTTTCATTTCTTTTTATTCTGATGTTCTTTACTTTGCTTTAATCTATATGTCCAATTATAGAATATAGAATAGATACATACCAAGAGAATGATTGAGGCCATCATTTGATTTTAGCTCACTTACCCCAAATTAGCCTACCTTTTACATCACCCTTGTTAGCCCCCTTGAAACTTTTAAAAACCCCTTTATTCTATTTAGCCGAATTACTAGCCTTAAGCAGAAAAACAAAAGAAAATCCCAAGTGAATCCTTGGTTAGCTTAAGATAGAAAATTATGAATAGAGTTAAATGTGGGAAACCTTTTAGGAACATGGATGATAGAGACAAAAGGTAGAGAAGTTAAAAGAAATAAAATAAATTTGGGAAGCATGCTCATGAGAAAATCAAAGTGATTTAATTGCCATGTGCCTTGAAAAAAAAATTTTAGTTTTCAGCATTTAAATAAAAGGGGATACAAAAGAAATTCCCCAATGCAAAATAAAAACAATGCACATGGGATAAAAATAAAAAGTGAAACATGAGCATGTAACAATAAGTGGGATAATATGGGAAAATAGGTAAAGAGATTTTGTTTTACTAAATATGTATGTTAGGTGATATCTTAGTCTAATTAAGGATTCACTTATTAGCTCACTTGACCCTATACATAAATCCTTACCCTTACCTTGACCCCATTACAACCTCAATTAAAGACCTCATGACTTTTTGGTGTGACTATATTCTATAATTGTTGATTGGTTAGATAAAGAACAAAGTTTTAGAAAGTAAGAATAAAAAGAAAAATAGAGTGAATAAACCCAATAAATACTGAGTGACTAGAGAGTAAACACAAAATCCAGTGAGGGTTCAATAACTCATCAACATATATCTATGCTTAAATTTACTAATTGTTTTGCAAGTTTGTACAATGTTTTCTTTCCCATCTCATTTGCTAAAATGCTTTATTATTTAAGGGATTGGCTATACATATATACATGACTCCTTGAGAATGTGATTCAACTTAATTACATGTAAGCTTTATATATGAGTGAATAATTTAGAGTTGCCTGATGCATCATTCATTTAGGTAGTTGCATTTAAACTAGGTTGCATTGCATGACATTCCATCACTTTAACCTTAATTATTTACCTTGGATTTAGCATGAGGACATGCTAGTGTTTAAGTGTGGAGAGGTTGATAAACCCATATTTCATGAGTTCTTTTGTGCTTAATTTGAGTGATTTATACAATCCCTCAACTACTTATTCACATTAATTGCATGGTTTTACTTTCTCTTCCTTATTATGCCATATTGTGAAAAACATGTTTCCAAAGCTTTAAAAATTAATTATTTTAATTACCTTTATTTCCATTCGATGCCATGATTAGTGTGTTGAGTAGTTTCAGATTTTCTAAGGCAGAATGACTTAAAAGATGGAAAAGGAAACATACAAAAATGGAATGAAAAGGCAAAACGGAGCTTTGAAGGAAACTGGTATTCATGCGATCGCATGGACGACGCGATCGCGTGCCAAGCACGAATCAGCAGCGACGCGGCTGCATGACTGACGCGATCGCACGCCTTAAGCAGAATGCACATGACGCGGTCGCATGACTGACACGACCGCATGGCAAGGAAAAGCTCCAAATGACGCGACCGCGTGACCCACGTGGACGCGTGACAGAGGCCACGCACCAGAAATTACAGAAAACGCTCATAGCGATTTCTGAAGCCCTTTTTGGCCCAGATCCAAGTACAAACAGCATAGACCAGAGGTTATAAAGTGTGGGAATGCACCCATTCAAAGAGAGCTCGCATATTTTATTTTTCAATGATTTAGATTTAGTTGAGAGGGAGATCTTCTCTCTCTCTCTCTTAGGATTTAGGATTTCTTCTTGTTTTAAGAGTGACTCTCAATCCAAGTTTTATATTTCTTTGTTTTAAACTTCCCTTTTACTTTATTTATTTATTTCAGTATCTGAGTTGGCTATTTACCTTTATAATTGGATCTATGAATTCTTCCATGTTACAAACTGTTATTTGAATTAATGATAATTGAGGTATTTTCAGTTTATGATTGTTCTCTTTGATTTAAGTTACCATTGCTTCCCATCTAAGGACATTCTTATTATTTCAGCAATTTTACTTTTTCCCCTTTTGGTCCTGGTTAAGAATTTAGTAACTCAACAGTTATTAAACTCAACATAATTAATAATCGTTATCTTGCTAATTGAGCTGAGCTTAAGTAATCCCAACCTTTTCTTAAGAAATAAATAAGATTCAAAGGTCAATTTAATTAGTCCCCTGACTTTCCTTTGCCCTAGTAAAGGTTGACCAAGTGGAGTTTAGATTCAACTTTCATTATAGTTGAGAGAGATAACTACGTTGGACCTCCAACTTCTCTTACTTGCCAAAAGTCTGCTTTACAGTATTTATTTATTTTAATTGCCATTTACTTTAATTGTCATTTAAATTACTTGCTTCTCATTTTCTAAACCCCGATTACAACCCTTATAGCCAATAATAAGAACATACTTCCTCGTAGTTCCTTGAGAAGACTACCCAAGGTTTGAATACTCGGTTAAAAATTTCTAAAGGGGTTTGTTACTTGTGACACCCAAATCGTTTGTATGAAAGGACTTTTGAAGGTTTAGAAACTATACTTGCAACGAGGATTTATCCGCAAATTTCTAGACCACGCAAAAGTCTCGCTCATCAACTACATTGAGCTCAGATAGAATAGAAGTGCTTTTCAAGCACACGTTCATAGAATTGAGAATAATGATGTGTGTCACGGATCACCACACTCTCTATATTGAAGTACGAGTGAGTATCTTAGAATAGAATCAAGCGTGATTGAATAGAAAATATTAGTAATTGCATTAATCCATTGAAACACAGCAGAGCTCCTCACCCCCACCTATGGGGTTTAGAGACTCATGCCGTAGAAGATACAATATCAAATAAAAATGTCATGAGTTACTAAAATGAATCTCTAAAAGTATTTTTTATACTAACAAGTAACTTAGGTTTACAGAAAATGAGTAACTAAGTGCAGATAGTGCAGATATCAACTTCCGAGACCCACTTGGTGAGTGTTTGTGCTGAGCTTTCAAGATTTCACGTGCATATGCCTAAAGTTGGAGTTAAACGCCACCCTGGGTGCCAAAATGGGCGTTTAACGCCAAGAATTATGCCAGTTCTGGCATTTTTCGATAGAAAGTTTTTGGCTGGCTTTTAATGCCAATTTGGGCCATCAAATCTCGAGCAAAATATGAACTATTATATATTTCTTGAAAGTCCAAGATGTCTACTTTCCAATGTAATTGAGAGCGCACCAATTGGGCTTCTGTAGCTCCAGAAAATCCACTTCGAGTGTAGGCGGGCCAGAATCCAACAGCATCTGCAGTCCTTTCTCAGCCTCTGAATCAGATTTTTGCTCAGGTCCCTCAATTTCAGCCAGAAAATACCTGAAATTACAGAAAAATAGACAAACTCATAGTATAGTCCAGAAATGTGATTTTTGAATAAAAACTAATAAAAATATAATAAAAAGTAACTAAAACATACTAAAAACTATGTAAAAATAATGCCAAAAAGGGTATAAATTATCCGCTCATCACAACACCAAACTTAAATTGTTGCTTGTCCCTAAGCAACTAAAAACAAAATAGGATAAAAAGAAGAGAAAATACAATAAATTCCAAATATCAATGAAGCTCAGTTCCAATTAGATGAGCGGGACAAATAGCTTTTTGCTTCTGAACAGTTTTAGCATCTCACTTTATCCTTTGAAGTTTAGAATGATTGGCATCCATAGGAACTCAGAATTTAGATAGTGTTATTGATTTTCCTAGTTTAGTATGTTGATTATTGAACACAGCTACTTTATGAGTCTTGGCCGTGACCCTAAGCATTTTGTTTTCCAGTATTACCACCAGATACATAAATGCCACAGACACATGACTGAGTGAACCTTTTCAGATTGTGACTTATCTTTGCTAGAGTCCCCAGTTAGAGGTGCCCAGAGCTCCTAAGCACACTCTTTTTGCTTTGGACCACGACTTTAACCGCTCAGTCTCAAGCTTTTCACTTGACACCTTCACGCCACAAGCACATGGTTAGGGACAACTTGATTTAGCCGCTTAGGTCAGGATTTTATTCCTTTGGACCCTCGTATCCATTAATGCTCAAAGCCTTGGATCCTGTTTACCCTTGCCTTTTGGTTTAAAGGTGTTCCGAGGGTTACCTAAAACTGGAGGTCGATCTCGGTTGAGATCTTCTGTGCTGGTCGGAGCTGTTGTGTCTGACTTGTTGGACTGGCTGCACTGCTGATCCTTGGTCACCGGAGGGTGGGGGGTACCTGCAAGAGACTCCGATGCTTAAGTTAGCATGGGTATTAAGCAGGTTTTATGTAGAATTAGAGTATGAGTTATACCTGGGTGCTTCAGTGTATTTATAGTGGTTGTAGAGTGACCTTTCTAGATAAGATAAGTTAGTTATCTTATCTTATCTTTATCTTTGAGTTGAGGTCAGCTTATCTTCAAGGGAACCGCCCTTATCTTTATAGGCTTGGACGGCCTTTGGATTTGGGCGTGTTCCTCTGTTTGGGCCTTCTTGGGCCTTCCTGTCGATTTGGCCGAGCTCTTTTTGAGAAGAGGTCGGATAGTCTGACCTGAAGAGGTCGGTCGCTTTGTCGCCGATCATCCCGGGTCGAATAGCTCGACCCGGGGTATGAAGTGCCCCTGCTTGAGCTCGGTCTTTCTTGTTGAGGTCGAATCCTTGGCTTCGGTCCTTTTTAGTGAAGCCGAACTCAAGCATTTTGTCGATTCCTTTCTTTGTAGAGTCTTTTTGAATATGGAACGTTTCTTCTTTCGCTTCTTCTGAAAGCGCGCGCTTTTGCCTTTAATATTTTGATTTTGGGAAAACGCGAAGCTTTAAATACCTTCATTAATTGGTTTTAATTGCCCGTTTCCCTTGGTTTTTATTTTGAATCTTTCAATCAAAAAACGGTTTCTCTCCTTCGTAACTTCTTCCTTCACTCTCTCACTTTCTGTTTTCATCCGCGTCGTTCTGCCTTTCCTTGCGTGATAGCGTCATTTGGCGATTCTCTGGGTTGATTCTATTTTCCCGTCTTCAGTTTTTGCAGCTTCTGTTTAGTTCCAGGTTGGTTTTCTCCTTCCCTTTCTTTTGCATCATTTTCCTGTCTAATTTAGAGAAAGCCTGATTTGGAGAAAGTTTGAATTTTTCTGTTTTACTGTGCCTGATTGTTGTGTATTCTGGGATTTCTTCATCTTTTTGTGTGATTTCTTTGACTTTCTCTGCTGCTTGATGCCTTTAGAGTTTTGCATGTTGTCGTCGCTTCCGCTTGTGCTTTTGATGATTGTATTTGAAATGATGATTTTTGTTTCTGAAAAAAGGTTGTATCTTTGACGATTTTCCTGCTTTCGGCTTTTTTGCTATGCCCTTTTGTTTGGTGAAACTGTAGAAAGATGGTGGCTTTTTGTGTTTTTGCTTCCTTTGCGGTTATTTGAGACCTTCGTAAGCTGTAGAAATTTCCTGAAACCTTGCTTTGTTTCTGACTCCAAAGGATGCCCCAGGACTTTGGTTTTGAGTCTTGTCGTTTTCCTTTCCTATGTGTTTGCTTGTGTCATTTTTGTCGAGTTATTTTGCTCCTCGTCCGAGATGTTTTTTAGTAATCCAATCTTCTTTTCTTATTTGTAGGATTAGTCGGCGTCATGTCTTCTCGTAATAACATTGTAGAGGTGTCCTCCAAAGTTCCTGAGGGGATGTCTGATTGGCTGGACTCCCTTGTCCTAATGTGTGTCTCTGTCGTGGATGCTGAATTTTTTGTAGAACTGAGGAAACGTCATAGGATTTGTAGTGGCAGTACCCGGAAGAGGGATTATGAACTCGTAGCTCCTGATTCCGATGAGAGGGCTTGCTTTTCTTCTTTCGTCGAGGGGGAGCGTCCCTTCTTTTACGCTTATGAATACTTCTTCAGCCAGTTAGACGTTACTTTTCCTTTTACTACTTTTGAAACCGACCTGTTGTGGTCATGTAACATCGCTCCATCCCAGCTTCATCCGAATTCCTGGGGTTTTATCAAAATATTTCAACTGCTTTGCCAAGAGTTAGGCATAGCACCTTCTGAAACTCTTTTCCTTTATCTTTTCGTCTCGGCCAAGCCCGGAGGCTCCTCCAAAAAGAAAGCTTCCTGGGTTTCTTTCAGGTCGGCCCAGAGGCATAAAGTTTTTGCCATGTATGATGAGTCTTTTAAATATTTTAAGAACTATTTCTTCCGCGTCCGTGCTGTTGAGGGGGTCCGCCCCTTTTTTCTTGATGAAAATGATGAGCCTGCTTTTCCTCTAGAGTGGTAAAAGAGTGTGAGAGTGCCATGTTATACATGGGAGATGCTTAATGAGGTTGAGCGGACTTTTGTGGTTGTTCTTGAGGATATGTGGGGCAAACCACCCCATCTGGATACAAAAAGATTCTTGAGTGATCCGTCTTTGGTTCGAACTACTTTGGGTACTGTCTGATTTGTTTTTATACGTGCTTTCTGAGCTTTTCTTTTCTTGTGTTGTAACTTGTTGTTATGGTTGATTCTGTTCTTTCAGAGATGTCAAAAAATAATGATTCCATGAAGGCCTATAAGAAGGCGAAGAAGGCTGCTGCTGCTCAAAACATCTCGGCCAAGGCGGCCGGGGAGGGATCTTCCCAAGTGCAAGTGAAGCCGCCCGTGCCGAGTTCTCCTGGGTCGAGGAAAGTGATCCCGACTCCTCGGGTTCGTCTGGCCGAGCCTCCATAGTCTTCAACTGCTACTTCTGGTGCTCCTCCCAATAAGAAACAAAAAACAACTGAGGTTTTCAACCTTGACGCCCCTGATTTTAATGCAATCGAATTTGTAGATCAGCAGATTGGTCCCTACGGTACCCTCCCCATGGATGATGTGTCAATCCTTCCCCATCTGGATTTTATGACCCGAAATAGTGTTAAAATGGCATACATGGGGGCTGCCTTGTATCGAACTGCTCAGAATCTTCCTCTCCATGCCACTAAGGAATTTATGGAGGGGGCTAAACAGGAGTTCGACCGGATGAAGGGCCTGAAGGAGGAGCTTGAGGTAAAGGTAGCCAAGTTGGAGAAGGATCGGGAGAATGAGAAGGCGAGTTCCCTCTCTCTGGCGGCTTCGGTGAGGCTGGCCGAGGATACCGCTATGAGACATAAGGACAGTTATGTGACATCTTATCGGGAGGTGGTGCTCCTGAGGGAGGAGTTGGAGAATGCCCGAGTTGATTACTCTGAGCTCCAAGGTCATCTCATTGGCAGTGTGACTGCTGCTTACGAGAACCTGAAGGAGCAGGTTCGGATTATTGCTCCTGAGGCTGACCTCACTCTCTTCAGGGATGGTAAGGTTGTCCCTGATGATGAGGATGATGATGATGTTGAACCTCTCCCTGTTCCTTCTGCCAAGGTGTCGGCTCCTACTGTTCCTCCTCTGAGGTCGGCCCTCCTGTTTCTGATCCTGACTGCCAGATCTTAAACCGGGACGATGGTACTGTGGATGCTGTTCCTCTCCAGGCTCGCCCTCCTTCTCCTGATGCTATTAAAAAGTCTTCTGATCTATAGTTTTTGGATATCTGTGTAGTTAGCCTGGCTTGTGGGCTTTTAACTTTTTATTTTGTGGTTGGTATCCTTTGATGACACTCTTTTTGGTTGCTTTTAGCAACCCATTAAAACAAACGCAATCGAGTAGCTTCTAAGCTTTTTTGGGTATTTTATGTCATGCTTGCTTGCACTTCTTTATGCGCTTTGAGAATGTTGAGGCCTTGTTGCTCAGCTTCTTTGAGCTATTTTTAAGTGTCAATCCATGACCGGCTTCTCTTATGTTGTCATTTTCCAAGTTTATTTGTAGTTGACCGATACTATCATGTCGATCTTTTGCATAATTTGTTTGAGAGGTCTTTTCGGCCTTCTCTCGTCTTGTCTGTGGTGTCTCTTTTTTGGTTGAGGTAGGACGACTTTCGTTCGGCAACTCTTAGTGTTCCTGGCGAAACCTTTTAGGTTAGTCTTGAACAATTTCGTTAGCCTTGTCGGGTGGCTTATTGGGTAAAGCTATGTCCCTTTTAGCGCTTGTTTCTTTTTGGTCCGACTTTCTTGCCGGTCCTTCTTTAGCTTTCATTGGTCCGATTTCTCTTGTTGGTCCAAGTAGTAGTTTTGTTGGTCCGACTTCTCTTGTCGGTCCAAGATGTAGTTTTCGTTGGTCCGACTTCTCTTGTCGGTCCAAGCTGTAGTTTTCGTTGGTCCGACTTCTCCTGTCGGTCCAAGCTGTAGCTTTCGTTGGTCCGACTTCTCTTGTCGGTCCAAGCTGTAGTTTTCATTGGTCCAACTTCTCCTGTCGGTCCAAGCTATAGCTTTTGTTTTTAAGTTATTCATAGTAATCCTCTTTTTTGGACCTTTGTCAGGTCTCTTTCAGGGATTACTTTTATAACTTTCTTTTGTATGAGATCGACTTCGTTAGGTCGATTTCTTCTAAGTTATTTTGTAATCCTCTTTTTTGGACCTTTGTCCGGTCTCTTTCAGGGATTACTTTTATAACTTGCTTGTAGGAGGTCGACTTCTTTGCATCGTCCTCTTTCTAAGTTATTTTTGTAGTCCTCTTTTTTGGACCTTTGTCAGGTCTCTTTCAGGGACTACTTTCATAACTTTTTCATTTTGGGCTGACTTTGTCATGTCGGGCCTTTCTAAGTTAAAGTAATTCTCTTTAATAGGGTTGGCTAGACCTCTTTCCAGGGTTTACTTATAACTTGGGTTGACTTGGTCCGACTTCTTAACGTCGGCCAGTCTTTAAGTTATTATTTTAGCAATCCGTAAGACCTCGTCAGGTTCTTTTTTGGATCACTTTCGATAACTTCTTACATTATTATGTGTTCATCTTTGCCGATTTGTAGAAAGTGGTTGTCATTTCTAGATCGTCTTTTGGGTGAATCGCGTTTTCACCTTTATCGGACGGTTTATCTTTATCGTGATCGTGCAGTGAAATTGTTTTTCACTTTCCGCCGATCTGTTGCTTTATAATTGGACGATGAATGCTTCAGATTAATGCGTCTTGAGATCTTGTAGAATATCTTCTTAGGATGCAGGCGTGCCATGATCTGGGAAGCTCTCGTCCATCGAGTTCGGACAGTCTGTAGTAGCCCTTCCCAAGTACTTCTACGACTCGGTAGGGTCTTTTCCAGTTTGCTGCCAGCTTTCCTTCTCCTGGTTGAGTTATTCCAATATCATTTTGGATTAGGATGAGGTCATTCTCCTTGAAACTTCTCGGCACTACCTCTTGATTATATCTGGAAGCCATTCGGCGCTTTAGTGCTTCTTCCCTGATCCGAGCTCTTTCTTGGATTTCAGGTAGTAGGTCAAGCTCTTCCCTCTGAAGTTGGGAGTTTGCTCCCTCATTGTAATGAACCACTCTAGGCGATCCTTCCTCGATCTCTACTGGGATCATTGCTTCTATTCCATATGCTAACCGGAAGAGGGATTCCTTCGTGGTGGAATGTGGCGTAGTTCGATATGCCCATAGGACTTGTGGAAGCTCCTCTACTCAGGCTCCCTTTGCATCTTGTAAACTCCATTTTAACCCGGCCAATATGACTTTGTTGGCAGCTTCGGCCTGTCCATTGGCTTGTGGGTGTTCAATAGAGGTGTACTGGTGCTTTATATTCAAGTCGGCTACTAGTTTTCTGAAGCCTACATCTGTGAATTGAGTGCCATTGTCTGTGGTTATTGAATATGGAACCCCGAACCTTGTGACAATATTCCTGTATAGGAATTTCTGGCTTCTTTGAGCGGTGGCGTTGGCTAGGGGATCTGCCTCAATCCATTTTGTAAAATAGTCTACTCCGACTATGAGGAATTTTACTTGTCTTGATCCCTGGGGAAAGGGTCCGAGAAGATCAAGTCCCCATTTTGCAAACGGCCAAGGCGAAGTCACGCTGATGAGCTCTTCTGGCGGGGCGATGTGAAAGTTGGCATGTTTCTGACATGGTGGACATGTCTTTACAAATTCTGTAGCTTCTTTCTGTAGAGTTGGCCAATAAAACCCCGTCCAGAGTACTTTTTTGAAGAGAGCCCGTGCTCCGAGATGATTGTCGCAAATGCCGCCGTGTACTTCTTCTAGCACTTCCCTTGTGTTGGAGGTCGGCACGCATTTTAGTAATGGTATTGGGATTCCTCTTTTGTATATGATGTTGTTTATGATGGTGTAGTACTGTGCCTCCCTTTTTAACCTCTTTGCCTCCTTTTCTTCTGTGGGGAGTATTCCTGCTTTGAGGTAGTTGATTATGGGGGTCATCCATCCTTGGTCCTGACTTGTTATAGCCAGGACTTTTTCCTCTTCCGAGATTGACGGGTTCTGTAGCATTTTCTATATGAGGCTTCTATTGTTGCCCCCTGGTTTGGTGCTTGCTAGTTTCGAGAGTGCATCAGCTCGAGTATTTTGTTCGCGGGGTATGTGGCAGTTCTTATATTCCTCGAGCTGTCCGAGCTATTCCTTGGTTTTATCCAAATACTTTTTCATGGTAGGGTCTTTGGCTTGATAGCTCCCTGTTATCTGTGAGGTGACTACTTGTGAATCACTGTAAATGTTGAGTTTCTGAGCTCCAACCTCTTTAGCCAGCTTCAAACCAGCTAATAATGCTTCATATTCCGCCTGGTTGTTTGAGGCCGGGAACCCGAACATGAGAGAGAGCTCAACTTGGGTTCCTTGATTGCTTTCTATTATCACGCCTGCGCCGCTTCCAGTTTTATTTGAAGAACCGTCCATATAGAGATTTTATTTTGTGGGGGTTTCCAGGGCATCTGTGAATTCTGCGATGAAGTCGGCCTGATACTGCGATTTGATGGCCGTCCGAGGTTTGTACTGGAGGTCGAACTCTAATAACTCTACTGCCCATTGTAAAATTCTGCCTGCTAAATCTATTTTCTGCAATATTCCTTTTATGGGCTGGTTAGTTCGGACCTTAATGGTGTGAGCCTGGAAGTACGGGTGAAGTCGTCGAGATGTTAGAATGAGGGTGTAGGCAAACTTTTCTATTTTCTGGTAGTTCAGCTCGGATCCTTGTAACGCTTTACTTATGAAGTAGACTGGTTGTTGCCCACTTTCGTCTTCTCTGACTAGTGCTGAGGCTATTGCCCGGCTTCCTACTGCGAGATACAATATGAGCGGTTCTCCTTTTCGTGGTCGAGATAGGGTAGGCGGCCGTCCTAAAAATTCCTTGATGTCTTGGAAGGCTTGTTCACATTCTGTCGTCCATTCGAACTGCTTTCCCTTCCTTAAAGTTGCATAGAAGGGGAGAGACCTTATCGCTGCTCTTGCTAAGAATCTGGATAGGGCGGCCAATCTCCCATTGAGTTGCTGTACTTCTTTGACATAGGTGGGGCTCTTCATGTTGAGTATAGATTGACATTTATCCGGGTTTGCTTCAATTCCTCTTTGTGTGAGCATGAACCCTAAGAATTTGCCTGCTTCTACTGCAAAGGTGCATTTTGCGGGATTGAGTCGCATGTCATGATTCCTTATAGTGTCGAACACTTGAGCCAGGTCAGACAATAATGTATCTTCGCTTTGTGTCTTTATCAACATGTCGTCCACATAGACTTCCATGATTTTTTCGATGTGATCTGAGAAGACTTTATTCATTAGCCTTTGATAAGTAGCTCCTGCGTTCTTGAGACTGAAAGGCATCACGATGTAGCAGTAATTTGCTTTCGGTGTTAAGAACGAGGTCTTTTCTTGATCTGGTGGATACATGGGAATTTGGTTGTATCCCGAGTATGCGTCCATAAATGAGAGGTATCTATATCCAGAGGAAGCATTTACCAGAGCGTCGATATTTGGGAGTGGGTATGGATCTTTTGGGCAGGCTTTATTGAGATCGGTGTAATCGGTGCACATTCGCCATTTCCCATTTGATTTTTTCACCAAGACGACATTGGCTAGCCATAGTGGGTATTTGACTTCTCTTATGAATCCTGCCTCCAGTAGTGCTTGTACTTGTTCTTCCACCGCTTGGGATCGCTCTGTCCCAAGTTTTCTTCGTCTCTGTTGCACCGGCTGAGATCCTGGGTAGACTGCTAACTTGTGACACATTAGCTTAGGGTCTATGCCTGACATGTCTGCGGCTTTCCATGCGAAGAGATCAACATTATCTCGTAAAAATTGTATCAGTAATTCTTTTGAGTCTCCTCTTAGGATCGTGCCGATATTAGTTGTTTTATCCGAGGTGTCTCCGATCTGAATCTTCTATATCTCACCTTCTGGCTGTGGACGGAGTTCTTCTTGTTGCTGAACTCTGCCAAGTTCAATTGTATGAAACTCTTCTCCTCTGCCTCTGAGGTTTAGACTTTCGTTATAACAGCGGTGCGCCATCTTTTGATCTACTTTTATTGTAGCTATCCCTTCTGTAATTGGGAATTTCATGCATAGATGCGGGATCGAGACTATTGCGCGGAGTTGATTGAGTGTTGTCCGACCTATTAGAGCATTGTAGGCTGAACTTACGTCGACCACAATGTAGTCTATTTTGAGGGTCCTGGATTGGTTCCCTTTTCCGAAAGTTGTGTGTAGCGAAACGTATCCCAGTGGTTGTACCGGGGTATATCCTAGTCCGAACAGACTGTTCAGGTATGCTCTAAGCTCCTTTTCGTCTAAGCCGAGTTTGTCGAAGGCTGTTTTGAATAAGATGTCGGCCGAACTCCCTTGGTCTACTAATGTGCGGTGTATATTGGCGTTTGCTAGTATGATAGTGATGACCATGGGATCGTCGTGTCCCGAGATGATGCCGAATGCGTCCTCTTTAGTGAATGTTATCGCAGGGATGTCGGGTGCTTCCTCCTTTCCCTCGATGTAATATACTTCTTTGAGATATCTTTTTTAGGATGATTTGGAGATCCCACCTCCTGCGAATCTACCGTGTATCATGTGGACGTGTCTTTCTGGTGTCTGAGGTGATCGTTCAGCTCGTCCGTCATCTTTGTCCCTTCGTCTCTTTCTTTGGTCATCATCTCAGGTAGCCAGAAATCGATCCAATTTTCCTTCTCTCACCAATTTTTCTATGATATTCTTTAACTCGAAGCACTCGTTGGTGGAGTGCCTTCGGACTCGATGGTATTCACAATATTCCTTCCGGTTTCCTCCTCCCCTTTTGCCTTTGAGTGGCCGCGCTGGGGGGATTTTCTCTGTATGTTTTGAAAAAGATTTAAGAATTTGTTTTGAAAAAGATTTAAGAATATAAATTTTTAAAATTGAAATTTTAACTTGCCTAACAAGAAACTACCAAATTTTAAAATTTTGACTAAGTCAACCTAAGGAATTCGAAAATAATGAGCAAATAAAGGAAAAGATATTTTTTTTTATTTTTGAATTTAATGAGGAAAGAGAAAAATGATAAAATGACACCAAACTTAGAATTTTTTTAGATCAAAACAAAGAAAGCAAACAAGAACACTTTGAATGTCAAGATGAACACCAAGAACACTTTGAAGATCAAGATGAACACCAAGAACAAATTTTGGAAATCTTTAAGAAAATAAAAACACAAAGGACACCAAACTTACAAATTTGTATACTTTAGACACTAATAATTCGAAAATGCACAAGAAAAATAAGGAAAGACACAAAACAAGAAAACTAAAGATCAAACAAGGAAAATAAACAAGAACAACTTGAAGATCAATGAATAACACAATGCATATATTTTCGAAAATTAAAGAGAAATTAAAACATGCAATTGACACAAAACTTAAAGCATGAAACTAAACTCAAACAGAAAACTCAATTATCAGTTTATTAAAAATTTTCGAAAAAATTTAGAAAAAGAAAACAGGGATTTTAAAATTTTAACAAAAACAATAGTAGAAGACTAAATTTTATTGACTCTAAACCAAAAAGATAAATTTTTCCTAATCTAAGCAACAAAATAAACCGTCAGTTATCCAAACTCAAACAATCCCCAGCAACGGCGCCAAAAACTTGGTGCACAAAATTGTGATAACACTTTTCACTCCGCACAACTAACCAGCAAGTGCACTGGGTCGTCCAAGTAATACCTTACGTGAGTAAGGGTCAATCCCACGGAGATTGTCGGCTTGAAGCAAGCTATGGTTATCTTGTAAATCTTAGTCAGGAGATTTAAACGAGATAATTGAATATGTTTATGAAAAGTAAATAACATGAAATAAATGGTACTTGTGATTCAGTAATGAGGAACAGGTTGAGGTTCTGGAGATGCTCTGTCATCTGAATCTCTGCTCTCCTACTGTCTTCTTCTCCAAACACGCATGGCTTCCTTCAATGGCAAGCTGTATGATCCTCTCAGATGAAAAATACCAGGTACGATCTCCGCACGGCTAATCAACTGTCGGATTTCTCGTCTCGGATGACAAATACCAGGTACAGCTACCGCACGGCTAATCATCTGTTGATTCTCACTAGCGTCGGAATAGGATCTCTCTATCCTTTTGCACACTGTCACTGCGCCCAACATTCGTGAGTTTGAAGCTCGTCACAGTCATTTCTTCTCAGATCCTACTCGGAATACCACAGACAAAGTTTAGACTTTTCGGATCCCAGGAATGCTGCCAATTGGTTCTAGCCTCTACCACGAAGGTTCTAGTCTCACGAACTCGGTCTGTGGATCAGAGACCCAAGAGATACGCACTCAAGTTGCCGCCCAATGACTACATTGAGCTCAGATAGAACAGGAGTGGTTGTCAGGCACGCGTTCATAGAATTGAGAATAATGATGAGTGTCACGAATCACCACACTCTCTATATTGAAGTACGAGTGAGTATCTTAGAATAGAATCAAGCGTGATTGAATAGAAAACAGTAGTAATTGCATTAATCCATTGAAACACAGCAGAGCTCCTCACCCCAACCTATGGGGTTTAGAGACTCATGCCATAGAAAATACAATATCAAATAAAAATGTCATGAGTTACTAAAATGAATCTCTAAAAGTAGTTTTTATACTAACTAGTAACTTAGGTTTACAGAAAATGAGTAACTAAGTGTAGATAGTGCAAAAATCCACTTCCGGGACCCACTTGGTGAGTGTTTGGGCTGAGCTTTCAAGCTTTCACGTGCATATGCCTAAAGTTGGAGTTAAACGCCACCCTGGGTGCCAAAACGGGCATTTAACGCGAAGAATTATGCCAGTTCTGGCCTTTTACGCCAGAAAGTTTTTGGCTAGATTTTAACGCCAGTTTGGGCCATCAAATCTCGAGAAAAGTATGGACTATTATATATTTCTGGAAAGCCCAAGATGTATACTTTCCAACGCAATTAAGAACGCGCCAATTTGGTTTCTGTAGCTCCAGAAAACTTGCTTTGATTGTAGGAGGGTCAGAATCCAATAGCATCTGCAATCCTTTCTCAGCCTCTGAATTAGATTTTTGCTCAGGTCCCTCAATTTCAGCCAGAAAATACCTGAAATTACAGAAAAACACACAAACTCATAGCAAAGTCTAGAAATGTGATTTTTGAATAAAAACTAATAAAAATATAACAAAAAGTAACTAAAACATACTAAAAACTATGTAAAAACAATGCCAAAAAAGGTATAAATTATCCGCTCATCATGTACCATTTTAGGTATTTTCTGGCTAAAATTGAGGAGCTAGAGCAAAAGTTTGATTCAGAAACAGAGAAAGCACTACAGGTGTTGTCCAAATCTGACATCCTTGAACTCAAAAGAATTTTTTTTGGAGCTCCAGAAATCCAAACTGAGCGTTCTCAACAACTATGGAAAGTTGACTCCCAGAGCTTTTTAGAAATATATAATAGTCTATACATTGTTACTAGAAGGCCCAAAACTGGCGTCCAACGCCAGCTACTGCCCCCTTCCAAGCGTCCAGCGCCCAAAGAGTAGAGACCAATGTACAAACACCCACAGAGGACCCCCAGCTGGCGTTTCATGCCCCAGAGATGTCATAGCACGTGGATCTCATCAAAACTCAGCTCAAACACTCACCAAGTGGACTCTAGAAGTGGAATTTAGCACTAAAAAGACTGTTTTACCCTTACTAGTCATTGTTTAGTATTTAAAGGATTTTATTCATGTTATTCGAACACTTTTGACAACTTTTCATGACTTTTACCATCATACACATTTTACCATCAGTATGAGTTTCTAAACCTCCTAGGTTGAGGGGAGGAACCTTGCTAAGTTCTATGAATTATTAAAAGTATTACTGTTTCTTCTTCAATCCGTGTTTGATTTATCTCTAAGATGTATAATCCAATCTTCATCATGGTGGATAGGATGATCTAACCAATTTGCTCTGTTCATTACATTAAGACAAGCTTGCCTGACAAACACCCGCGTCTACTTGGGTTTGTTTGAATACGTGACTGGAAAGCACGAGCCAACAGCTATCTTTATGCATCTCTCAGATGGCTAATCCACGACTTCGTTAAGGACTTTTCGAGACACCAGTTCAGCCAATTTCCAGGGAGATTACGGTCTTCGTGGTATAGGCTAGAATCCTAAGAAGCAGCATCCTCTGATCCAGATGATTCGACCTTATCTGTGGCATTTTGAGTAGGATCGCGAAGAGAATGGATGACCACGGCCAATGGCGTTCAATCTGTAGTAGAGGAGATCAATGACCACGGTCCATGGCATTGATCAAATATAGCCTGCTGTTCTGAGGGTTACCTGAAACTATAGGTCGATCTCAGTCGAGATCTGCGGTGGTGGCCGGAGCTGTCGTGTCCGACTTGCGGGCCTTGGTAGTGCTACTGATCCTTGGTCACCGGAGGGTGGTGGTACCTGCAAGAGACTCCGATGCTTAAGTTAGCATGGGCTTTAAGTAGGTATTTTGTGGAATCAGAGTATCAGTTATACCTGGGTGCTCTAGTGTATTTATAGTAGTGTGGGCTGACCTTCTTAGATAAGATAAGTTAGTAATCTTATCTTATCTTTTAGTGAAGTCATCTTATCTTTAAGGGGAACCGCCTTTATCTTTCTAGGCTTTGGCTGCCTTTAGATTGGGTTGTGTCCCTTTTTTCTGGGCCTGCTTGGGCTTCTTACGTCGAATTGGCCAACCTCTTTTAAAGGAGAGGTCAGGGGTCCTGACCTGAAGAGGTCGGTTACTTTGTCATCAATCTCCCTAGGTCAGATAGCTCGACCCAAGGTATGAACAGTGCCCCTGCTTGAGCTCGATCTTTACCTTTTTTAGGGTCGTGTCTTTCAGACTTCGACCTTTTTTGGAGAAGTCGAGCTCGAGCATTTTTGCCATTTGTCGTTTTGCATAACTTCCGCTGGGCTCCTCTGAATGCGAAGGGTTTTCCTCCTTTTTAACTGCAGCGTGTGTTGCACTTTTCTTGGAAATGTGTGAGGGTTTAAAAGCTCATTTAATATCCCTTCGCCGTTTCCTTTTCCCTCTTTTGGCACCTCACTTTGAATTTTTCTCCTCTCACAATATTCACTTTTACAGTCTCCTTCTCTACCTCTTCTTCGTCTCATTTGCTTGTTGCTCGCAAGACGTTTCGTTCCTTTGTGCCCTCTGTTTTCGCATTTCTTGCATTTCCCTTTCTTCGCCTTTGAAGGCGGCTATTTGGAGTGGGCTTGTTGTTGTTTTCTTCCTGATCCCCTTCTTGCGCTCGTCTCTTCCTCCTCCTCAGGTTTGCATTTTCTTTTCTTTTATGCTTTTCGTCACCTTTTGTTTGCATGTGACTTTTATTTTGCTTCTGAGAGTCTTGATCCTTTTTGAGAAAAGATTGCCTCTTTCCTTTTGTGTTTTTATGATTTCCTTCGAACAAGCTTGCATCTTTTGTGGTGATCCTGTATTTTGTTGTGACGCATGTGACTAGTAGTTTCTGCTTCCTTAGGGTTTTACTTTGTTTTGGTTGCGTTTTCTTGATCAAAGTCTTGGCTTTTGTTGGAACTGCTTATGGAGGAAGATAGTGGCTTGCTGATGGAGAAGAATGTGTACTGTCTGGTGATCTTGTTTTCCTTTTATCGTTTCCTGACTTCTTTTTGTTCTTGCTTGGCAATCTTCTGATGATAAACTGTTATATCTTTTGTGGTTTTTTGTTGGTGATGATGACTTTCACATCGTGGAGTGTCGATTTTTGTTTGCGAGATGTTATAATTCGTCAATTTGCTTTTTCCTGGTTCTTGCCTTATTATTGCCTCCAAAGGGTGCTAATGTGCGGAAAACGATCCGACACAAAACTCACCGGCAAATGCACCGGGTCGCATCAAGTAATAATAACTCACGTGAGTGAGGTCGATCCCACAGGGATTGAAGGATTGAGCAATTTTAGTTTAGTGGTTGATTTAGTCAAGCGAATCAAGTGTTGGTTGAGTGATTTGTGATTAACAGAAATTAAATTGCATGAAAAGTAAAGGGAGAGGGGTAAATTGCAGAAAATTAAAGAGAACGGAAAATAAAAGTGCTGAATCTTAAAGAACAAAAATTAAACGGCAGAAACTTAGAATGCAAGAAATGCAAATTGCAAAATCTTAAAGTGCAAGAAATGTAAATGACTTGAATTGTAAAGGGAATGGGGAGTTGGATTTGCAGAAATTAAACAAGGAAATGTAAAATTGCAACAAGCAGAGGAATAGAAGAACACTTGGATTTAATCAGATCTAGAAATAGAATTGTAAATGAGCAAAACAGGGAATGGGAAATGGGGAATTCGGACCTCAGGACCCAAGAGACTAGAAAACCAAGTCTAGATCTCAATGCCTTCCTAGATCCAACAAGAACAATTGCAAAGGAAATTGTAAATTGCAAAGAAAGTAGATGAAAAGTAATGAACCGAAACTGAAATTCAATTAAGCAGAAAATTAAACAAGATCCCAAGGTGAGATTGAAACAGAATTTCTTCAATTCTCCACCCAAAATCCAAGACAAGAAAAGTAAAGAGTGCTGGGCAAGAACAAGGAAGAAGAGAGATCAATTCTCCTCCCAAATTCTCTTGAATTAAACAACAATGCTAAGAAAAATAAAGTGAACTCTGAGCAAAACTGAAAAGAAAGCTATTCTGAAAAATGAAAAGGGAAGCTCCCCAAAAACTTCAAATCCTAAGCTATTTATACACTTTCTTCAAATGATCATTAAGCCTTGAATTGGGCCTTTAGCCTTGATGGAATTGGGTTGATAGTGGCCTCTGTTGATTGCTCTTGGTGTTGGGAGGAAATCCATTAGTGAACCAGGCCATGAACCATTCACGTTTGAGCCAACGTTTGAGGCAAACGTTGACTCAAACGTTACTTGAGTGAGGCATTATGCAGCTAGGCCATGTGCTGTCTTCCACATTTGGCTCAACGTTTGAGGTCAAACGTGAGCTCAAACGTGGACCTCCCTTCTTGTATGCTTCTTGGGGGCTACTTTGTCCTCTTGTCGTGTTGCCAATTTTGTGCCCAATAGAGACTGTTATATATGGTTGGAAAGCTCTGAATGTCAGCTTTCTAACCCACTTGGAATCACCTCAATTGGACATCTACAACTCAAGTTATTCTTGTTTGAAGTATGCCCCTTCATGCTGTTTGGTGCCAACGTTTGACCTCACGTTTGAGGCAAACGTTGGCTCAAACGTTGCTGCCTCCAGGGATGCCATTTCTCTTCTTTTTGGAGCCAACGTTTGACCTCACGTTTGAGGCAAACGCTGACTCAAACGTTGCTGCCTCCAGGGATGCCATTTCTCTTCTCTTTGGCGCCAACGTTTGACCTCACGTTTGAGGCAAACGTTGGCGCAAACGTTGGCTTTTCCCCAGGGTGTTCTTTAACTGCTACTCACGTTTGATTTGACGTTTGAGGCAAACGTTAGCTCAAACGTGAATTCCATTTTCTCAAACCCATTCTTGCAACCTTCTTCCATAATGTTGGCACACCTTTTGTTTCCTTTCTTCACCTACAAGTAATCAAAACAACCAATCAAAGTATCACAAAATTCACAAGGTTTATAAATCAATTAATTATCAACTAAAGTTAGCTTGAACCTCATGATTTTGTATCAATTAAAAAGGTGGTTGATTGATTTAAGGAAACCATGCAATTCCAATTCAAATGGTTAATTTATAATGCAAGAAAGTGCATAAAACTAAATGAAAACAAAAGAAAAAGGCTAGTGAAACTAGGCTAAGATGACTTGTCATCACAACACCAAACTTAAAGCTTGCTTGTCCCCAAGCAAGAAATGAATTATGCTCAAAGTTCTTTCAATTAAGACGGATTGAAGAACAACTTGTAAAGTCCTGTGAGTGAAGTGATTAAGTAACAGTGGGGTGAACTCTAAATTATATGCTCATACAAGGGCTTCAGTGCTTACTAGTCCTCACATATTGGGAGTCTTAGGTCTTAAGATTTTTATCCAAATGGTATCATGGAGATCTCTTTATATGTAGTCACCTTGAAGCAGCTTATAGTTTTTTTGCTTTGGCCTTGACTCTAAGTGTCATGTCTCAAAGCGGCTCTTTAGATAAGCTTTCAATCAATACTCCTAAACCAGTTGGTTTTAAGGTATTAGGTGTTGAAGCACCCCTAAGGATTTACTTGCTCAAGCCTCTTTCTTTGACACAACTCAACCACAAGCATTTTACTAAGCTAACAACTCTTTGAGTCATTGTTTCTTCTTTCTTTTCTGCCTAGTAATTGATGCTCAGAGCCTTGGGCCATGTTCTTTTTGTCTTTGTATTTTCTTTTCTTTCTTTTATTTTGTTTGCTGCTTCTTGGATCAATAGATTTTTGAGAATCTCCACAATACTTCTTTGAACTTTATGTCCTTCCTATGAGCTCCCATGCAAGTTTTCACAAGCATGCAACCTCATTACATAATCATGCAACTAGAACCACCACTTCTCCTAATCTTTTGCTTGCATCAAAATTGTTTGATTCCTCAATCCTTCTTTTCAAAGAACTTTCATGTGATGCATTTTTTTTTTTGATTGTTGAGTGCAAACAAGTGTGAAAAGTATAGTGTTGTAAATGATCAAGCATCTTGCTTATTGAATTACAGAAAAACTATGCTATGCAGGCAGGCAGGGGTATTATGTAACTTTCAATTTAGCAACATCTGATACAAAATAATCACTGAACAATACAACCTTTTGGAGTTCGCTTGCTTTTCTCTTCCTCATCATCATTGCCGATCTTTACATTCCTCTCTCTTCCTTTTGATAGATGATGCTTAATCCTTCCAAAAGTTTGTATGGTACCCTGCAGTGATATTAAAAGTTGCTTGTTCTCCAAGCACTTAGAAACAATGGTTAGCATGCATGATTTATTTGTGGGCCTTTATACTTACTTTGGTGTGGGAACACCAAACTTAGTACCTTGCCAATGATTCTTGTTCATAAAAATAACCAGCTGTGAAACTCTTTTTCTTTCTCAAAGGCAATTAAACTGAAAACAGCAGAATGGTTAACTAGTTTGTCTAAATGCTTGAAGCTAGCATTATGCAGAAGGTGAGAATATGTTATATGATGAAATTTTAGTGGAACACCAAACTTAGAATCCTTCATTCTCCCTTATATTGTTTTGGTGTGCAACACCAAACTTAGCTTCTTGCAATATAGATGAAGTTAATTAACCTTTTTATTAAAGTAACTATGGAAAGAAAACTACCTCTGGTTGGGTTGCCTCCCAACAAGCGCTCTTTTATTGTCACTAGCTTGACATCTTGCTCTTTGATTATGGAGGCTGGAAATCATAATGCCTCAGTTTTTCTCCTCTTGCTGTAGGATTCCTTTCCTCCATGACCTGCACAATCACAAACAATCCAAATGAAAATTGGATATTCTCATGCTAGAATGTAGTCAGAGGATTAGTTGACACCATGTGTCAAACAGTTGGTAAACTTGAGAGATTAATGAACGAAAATCACTTCTCTCGTTTATTTATCAAGCTATGAGAATCATATTCAGCAAGATAAACCAAGGAAACTTCACTCTATTTCTAAAGTGAGGTTTCAATTAGCTCAGGCAAAAATTCAAACAGTTAGTGTGTCAGTCAAAAATTAAAGAAAAAGTGCTTGACCTAAATTGCCACTTCACTTAATCATTGTCAATCTAATCAATCCCCGGCAACGGCGCCAAAAACTTGATGTGCGGAAAACAATCCGACACAAAACTCACTGGCAAGTGCACCGGGTCGCATCAAGTAATAATAACTCACGTGAGTGAGGTCGATCCCACAGGGATTGAAGGATTGAGCAATTTTAGTTTAGTGGTTGATTTAGTCAAGCGAATCAAGTGTTGGTTGAGTGATTTGTGATTAACAGAAATTAAATTGCATGAAAAGTAAAGGGAGAGGGGTAAATTACAGAAAATTAAAGAGAACGGAAAATAAAAGTGCTGAATCTTAAAGAACAAGAAATTAAATGGCAGAAACTTAGAATGCAAGAAATGTAAATTGCAAAATCTTAAAGTGCAAGAAATGTAAATGACTTGAATTGTAAAGGGAATGGGGAGTTGGATTTGCAGAAATTAAACAAGGAAATGTAAAATTGCAACAAGCAGAGGAATAGAAGAACACTTGGATTTAATCAGATCTAGAAACAGAATTGTAAATGAGCGAAACAGGGAATGGGAAATGGGGAATTCGGAACTCAGGACCCAAGAGACTAGAAAACCAAGTCTAGATCTCAATGCCTTCCTAGATCCAACAAGAACAATTGCAAAGGAAACTGTAAATTGCAAAGAAAGTAGATGAAAAGCAATGAACCGAAACTGAAATTCAATTAAGCAGAAAATTAAACAAGATCCCAAGGTGAGATTGAAACAGAATTTCTTCAATTCTCCACCTAAAATCCAAGACAAGAAAAGTAAAGAGTGCTGGGCAAGAACAAGGAAGAAGAGAGATCAATTCTCCTCCCAAATTCTCTTGAATTAAACAACAATGCTAAGAAAAATAAAGTGAACTCTGAGCAAAACTGAAAAGAAAGCTATTCTGAAAAATGAAAAGGGAAGCTCCCCAAAAACTTCAAATCCTAAGCTATTTATACACTTTCTTCAAATGATCATTAAGCCTTGAATTGGGCCTTTAGCCTTGATGGAATTGGGTTGATAGTAGCCTCTGTTGATTGCTCTTGGTGTTGGGAGGAAATCCATTAGTGAACCAGGCCATGAACCATTCACGTTTGAGCCAACGTTTGAGGCAAACGTTGACTCAAACGTTACTTGAGTGAGGCATTATGCAGCTAGGCCATGTGCTGTCTTCCACGTTTGGCTCAACGTTTGAGGTCAAACGTGAGCTCAAACGTGGACCTCCCTTCTTGTATGCTTCTTGGGGGCTACTTTGTCCTCTTGTCGCGTTGCCAATTTTGTGCCCAATAGAGACTATTATATATGGTTGGAAAGCTCTGAATGTCAGCTTTCTAACCCACTTAGAATCACCTCAATTGGACATCTACAACTCAAGTTATTCTTGTTTGAAGTATGCCCCTTCATGCTGTTTGGTGCCAACGTTTGACCTCACGTTTGAGGCAAACGTTGGCTCAAACGTTGTTGCCTCCAGGGATGCCATTTCTCTTCTTTTTGGAGCCAACGTTTGACCTCACCTTTGAGGCAAACGTTGGCTCAAACGTTGCTGCCTCCAGGGATGCCATTTCTCTTCTCTTTGGCGCCAACGTTTGACCTCACGTTTGAGGCAAACATTGGCGCAAACGTTGGCTTTTCCCCAGGGTGTTCTTTAACTGCTACTCAAGTTTGAGTTGACGTTTGAGGCAAACGTTAGCTCGAACGTGAATTCCATTTTCTCAAACCCATTCTTGCAACCTTCTTCCATAATGTTGGCACACCTTTTGTTTCCTTTCTTCACCTACAAGTAATCAAAACAACCAATCAAAGTATCACAAAATTCACAAGGTTTATAAATCAATTAATTATCAACTAAAGTTAGCTTGAACCTCATGATTTTGTATCAATTAAAAGGTGGTTGATTGATTTAAGGAAACCATGCAATTCCAATTCAAATGGTTAATTTATAATGCAAGAAAGTGCATAAAACTAAATGAAAACAAAAGAAAAAGGCTAGTGAAACTAGGCTAAGATGACTTGTCATCAGGTGCCCCTGGGCTTTTGGTGTGAGTCATGGGGCTTCCCTTTTACTAACTTCTTGATGTTCATATGTTATTGTCCGAGTTCTTTCCCTATTTGTCCAAGTTGTCTGGTAGTAACCCATTTTATTTTTTCTTACTGTAGAAATAGTTGACCCATGTCACATCGAAAAAACATTGTTTCAATGTCTTCTAAGATCCCAGGATGGCATGTCAGATTGGCTGGATTCCATTGTTCTAATGTGTGTTATAGTTGCTGACTCTGAGTATTGCGTGCGGCTTAGGGGACACCATAGGATTTGTAGTGATATGGATCAAGAGAAAAACTATGAGTTTGTGTCACCTGACCCTGAGGAAAGGGTTAGCTTTCCCTCTTTAACTCCAGGGGAACACCCTTATTTCTATGCTTATGACTATTTTTTTAGTCAGTTGAATATTACCATTCCTTTTACCCCTTTGGAGACGGAGTTGATATGGTCTTGCAATGTAGCTCTTTCTCAGCTCCGCCTGAACTCTTGGGGCTTTATTAAAATCCTCCAGTTGTTGTGTCAAGAACTAGATATCCGACCTACCGAAACTCTTTTTCTTTATCTCTTTGTATTGACGAAGCCTGGGGCAGCGAAGAAGAAAGCCTCCTGGGTTTCTTTCCGAGCTACTCAAGGCAAAAAGGTTTCCTCTATGTATGACGAGTCCTTTAGGGACTTTAAAAACTACTATTTCAAGGTCCGGGCTGTTGAGGGAGCTCGATCCTTCTTTTGGATGAAAATGATGAACCCACCTTCACTTTGTGCTAGCAAAAGAACGTAGTAGTTTCCAGGTATTCCTGGGAAAGTCTAGATGAAGTTGAGCAGGCCTTTGTAAATGTGTTGGAGGAAAACTAGTGGGAGCCCCCACATCTTGATTCAAAGAAGTTTCTAGGGGATCCCTCCATTCTTCGAGCTGAAATGGGTAGTGGTCGATTTCTTTTCCATAATTGTGTTTCGTGGTTTGAATGTTTATCTTTATCTGTTTGTGACTTGTTTTCTTGGTTTCTTTTTTGTAGAGATGGTGAAGTCTACGGATTCCATGAGGCATTTTCGAAAGGCCAAGAAGGCAACGACCGCTCAAAACATTTCGGTCCAGACTTCTGGAGAGGGATCGACTCAGGCTTCTCTGAAGAAGCCGACCTTGGACACTGCAGAGCTGAGGAAAGTCATCCCGACTCCCCAGGTTCGCTTGGTTCCCTCTGATCCTCCGCATTCGACTCTTGGTGCTGCTTCTGGTCCTCCTCCCAAAAAATAGAAAACTGTGGACAAACAAAAAACTGTGGATCCCTTCAACTTGGATGCTCCTGATTTTGATGCCGTGGGGTTTGTTGACAATCGAATAGCTCCTTTTGGTCGACTTCCGATGGATGACGTGTCCCTCCTTCAACACTTGAATTTTATTACAAGTAGTAGTATCCGGATGTCCCATATGGGCGCGGCCTTATATCGTACTGTCCAGGGTTCCCCCGTCCATGCAACAAAAGCTTTTCTTGAGGATGCCAAGTCTGAGTTTAATAGAATTAAAGGCATGAAGGACGAGCTGGACGCTAGGGTGGCTAAGTTAGAGCTGGACTTGGAGAAGGAGAAGTCTCGAGCTGTTGAGGCTGAGGCGACTGCAAAATTGGCGGAGGAGATGACGAGAAAACCCAAAGAGAGTTATAGCCGCACGTATGCTGAGGTGTTGGAGCTAAAGGAAAGGCTTGAATCTGCTCTTGTGAATTTTACTGATCTTCAGGGACATCTGGTGGATACAGTTATGGGTGCTTATGAGATCCTAAAGGCACAGGTCCGAGTTCTTGCTCCTGAACTCGACTTGACGCTTTTTAGCTTGGACAATGTAGTAGAAAATGGTAAAATAGTACCTGCCCCAGATGACGAGGATGATGAGCCTCCCCCTTCTGCACCACCAGCGAAGGTTTCTGCAACCACAACTTCTTCAAATCCTTCTGCTGAGGTCGACCCTTCCCAGCCTGATCTGGATTGTGAAATTATTAACCGTGAGGATGGGACCGTGGATGCTGTCCCTGTGAATATCATTCCTCCTCCTTCTGCTACTGATGCTGCCACTGGGGAAACCTTGCACCCCTTATGGATTACTTTTTATGGATTACTTTTCATAACTTCTTACGTTGGTCATTTTGTCCGATCTCTTTGTAAGTTATTTTTAGTATTCCATTTTTAGTCAGACCTCGTCAAGCCACTTTTTATGGATTACTTTTTATAACTTCTTGCATTAATCTATTTTTATCGCTTTCATCTTAGCCGATTTTGTCGAAATCAGGCGATGAATTATGCTTTCATGTTTTTTTGCCGACCTTTTTGAAATCGGGCGATGAATTCTGTTTTCATCTTTGCCGACTTTTATCGTCATCGGGCGGTGAATTTGGTTTTCACCTCGCCGACCTTGTTGTGGTCAGGTAGTGAATTTTTGTGCTCAAATTAATGAGTCTTGGTAGGGAATTTTTAGAATCTGAAAAACTTTATTCAGGTAGAAAAATAGGCATGTAGACAGGAATATATACATATAAGTGCTTACCCTTCTAGGTCGGGGAATTCTATAGATCTTAGTTTGGTGCCTCATTAAAAAACCTTTTCAGGAAAAAGAGTGCGCCTTGACCTAAGATCTTTATTGCTTTCTAGCTGTAGTACCTTCTTAGATTATAGGCATGCCATGACCTTGGTAGCTCTCGTCCCTCGAGGTCGGATACCTTGTAGTAGCCTTTTCCCAGTACCTCTACAACTCGGTAAGGACCTTTCCAGTTATCTGCTAGCTTCCCTTCTCCTGACCAACCTGCTTCGATGTCGTTTCGAATTAGGATGAGATTGTTGTTGGTGAAGCTTCGCTGGATTACCCTTTGGTTGTACCTTGAAGTCATGCGACGCTTTAACGCTTCTTCTTTAATCCGAGCTCTTTCTCGGACTTCCTGAAGTAAGTTCAGTTCTATCTGTTGATTTTGGGTATTGGCCCCTTCATTGTAGAGGATCCTTCTGGGGGATCCTTCCTCTATCTCTACTGGGATCAGTGCCTCCATTTCGTAAGCAAGTTAGAAGGGAGATTCTTCTGTGGTGGAGTGTGAAGTTGTCTGATATGCCCATAGGAGTTGGGGGAGCTCTTCAGCCCAGGCTCCCTTTTCGTCCTGTAGTCTCCATTTGAACCCAGCTAGTATGACTTTGTTGGCAGCTTCTGCCTGTCCGTTAGCTTGTGGGTGTTCTACGGATGTGAATTGGTGCTTTATTTTCAAGTCAGCTACCAAGTTCCTGAAATCTGTATCAGTAAATTGAGTGCCATTATCCGTGGTGATGGAGTATGGGACCCCAAACCTTGTTATAATGTTCCTGTATAGAAATTTCTGACTTCTTTGGGCGATGACATTAGCTAGGGGCTCTGCCTCAATCCATTTTGTGAAATAGTCTACCCCTAAAATAAGGAACTTGACTTGTCCTGATCCTTGGAGAAAGGGTCCGAGGAGGTCTAGTCCCCACTTTGCGAACGGTCAAGGTGATATTACACTGATGAGTTCTTCTGGTGGAGCGATGTGGAAGTTAGCATGCTTCTGACATGGGTGACATGTCTTGACGAACTCTGTCGCTTCTCTTTGTAAGGTTGGCCAGAAGAATCCAGCTCGGAGTACCTTTTTTGAAAGAGCTCGTGCCCCCAAGTGGTTGCCATACATGCGATTGTGCACTTCTTCTAGGACTTCCCTTGCATTTGAAGGTGCTACGCATTTTAGGAGGGGTGTTGAAATCCCTCTCCTATATAAGATCTCACCCATTATAGTGTAGTACTGTGCTTCTCGTATCAACCTCTTTGCCTGTTTTTTATCTGCGGGGAGTGCCTCTGACTTGAGGTAATTGATTATGGGGGTCATCCACCCTTGATCCTGACCTGATATGGTTAGAACCTTCTCTTTCTTCGAGATTGATGGGCTTTGCAGTGTTTCTTGGATGAGGCTTCTATTATTACCCCCCTTGTTTGGTGCTGGCTAATTTTGAGAGGGCATCAGCTCGGGCATTTTGCTCTCGGGGTATATGTTGGACATCAGATTCCCTCAATCATTCGAGCTGTTTTCTGGTTTTGTCCAGGTACTTTCTCATGGTAGGATCCTTAGCTTGGTAGTTCCCTTCTATTTGTGAGGTAACTATTTGTGAGTCACTAAAGATGGTGAGTTTTTGAACTCCTACCTGCTTAGCCAGCCTCAAACCAGCCAGTAATGCCTCGTATTCAGCTTGATTATTTGAAGCAGGGATTTCAAATTTTAGTGAGAGTTTGATTTGGTTCCCCTGATCACTTTCTATTATCACACCTGCGCCACTCCCGGTTTTATTTGAAGAGCCGTCTACGCAGATATTCCATTTTGTGGGTTTTCCCGGGATATCAATGTATTCGGCTATGAAGTCGGCTAGATACTGTGATTCGATGGCGATCCGAGCTTCATACTGAAGGTCGAATTCAGACAACTCGACCGCCCACTACAGGATTCTTCCAGCAAAGTCTATTTTCTGTAGGATGCCCTTTATGGGCTGGTTGGTCCGAAACTTGATAGTGTGCACTTGAAAGTACGGGCGGAGTCGTCGAGAAGTGAGTATGAGTGCATAGGCGAATTTTTCTATCTTTTGATAGTTTGTTTTGGCCCCTTGTAACACTTTGCTGATAAAGTAGATGGGTTGCTGCCCACGTTTGTCTTCTTTGACTAGTGCTGAAGCAATTGCCCGATTTATCACTGCAAGGTATAATATGAGTACTTCGCCTTCCTGTGGTCTGGTAAGAATGGGTGGTTGCCCCAAGAACTTTTTGAAATCCTGGAAGGCTTGTTCAGATTCGGTTGTCCATTCAAACCTCTTTCCTTTCCTTGATGTGGCATAAAAGGGGAGAGATTTGATGGCCGACCCAGCTAGAAACCTGGACAGGGCGGCAAGCCTTCTGTTGAGTTGCTGTACTTCTTTGATGCAGGTCGGACTTTTCATGTTGAGTATAGCCTGACATTTATCTGGGTTCGCCTCAATTCCTCTTTGCGTGAGCATGAAGCCTAGGAATTTGCCTGCTTCTACCGCAAAGGTGCATTTTGTGGGATTAAGTCGCGTTCCATGCTTTCTGATGGTGTCGAACACTTTGGTGAGGTCGGGCAACAATTTTTCCTCATTTTGTGTTTTTACCAGCATATCGTCCACGTAAACCTCAATTAGTTTCTCCATGTGGTCCGCAAAGACTTTGTTCATCAATCTTTGGTAGGTAGCTGATGCCAGGGCATTTTGGCCAGTTTCACTGACCTTTTCTTTACTGTTTTTAAGGTAGTTTCATGCATTTTCTTAGAAAATAAGCTAGTTTTGGGTAGATATTCACTTACATCTTGATTCAAGCATACATTGTGCACTTTACATGATTTCATGAGAATTTTGCATGAATTATATGACAAATTGGATGATGCATGACTCATGACTTGGACTAGAACTTTGATGCACTTTGTTGCTTGATTTCAGGACAAAGGAAGCAAAGAAGAACCACGTTAGCAGTCACATTAGTGCCACTAACGTGACCTCTAACGTGGAATGGGTGATAACTTGCAAAGTTAATGAGAAAGTTAACGTGAACTCTAACGTGGAAGAAGACAACAAGGCCAACGTTAGTGACACTCTCCTTTGTCACTAACGTTGGACCAAGCTCATAATCGGCCACGTTAATTGCCACGTTAACTTAGTTAACGTGGACTCTAACGTTAAGAAGTAAAAGAGAAGCCAACGTTAGTGACGTTCACCTTTGTCACTAACGTTGGCCAAGCCTCCATAAGCCACGTTAACTCCCACCTTAACTTAGTTAACGTGGAAGCTAATGTGGAGAGAGCAATTGATAGCCAACATTAGTGACACTTACCTTTGTCACTAACGTTGGGGTGAACCACCAAGAGCCACCATGAGCAACGTTAACTCCCACGTTAACTTAGTTAACGTGGAAGCTAACGTGGATAAAGAGATGATGAGCCAACGTTAGTGACACTCACCTTTGTCACTAACGTTGGGGATGGCTAGCATTACTACGTTAGAAGCGATGTTAACCTAGTTAACGTGGACTCTAACATGGGAAAGGGGCACATTGGAACGTTAGTGACAAAGGTAAGTGTCACTAACGTTCTCGAAGAATTGGCACTGCTACGTTAGAAGCCACGTTAACCTAGTTAACGTGGACTCTAACGTAGGGACAAGG
Organism: Arachis hypogaea; assembly: GCF_003086295.3. Lineage (NCBI taxonomy): Eukaryota > Viridiplantae > Streptophyta > Magnoliopsida > Fabales > Fabaceae > Arachis > Arachis hypogaea. The sequence continues at coordinate 77,376,369 of NC_092055.1, forward strand.
GAGGACTCTCCACGTTATTGGGAAAGGTAAGTCCCAATAACGTGTGTGAAGGACCAAGAGGCAACGTTAGTGGTCACGTTAGTGCCACTAACGTTAAAGTCAACGTGATCATATTTGGGTTAGGAACGTTAGTGAAAAAGGTAATTGTCACTAACGTTCTCGAACCCACACTTTCACTTAACGTTGACACCACTAACGTCCTGAGTCAAAGTCCCTGCCTACTTCACCTTTTCTCTCTGCAAGCAAAGCTAGGCCCAATGAAAAGGATAATTGCTTCAAACTCAAGATTCAGAGGCCCACACCCAAGACTTGAAGAGCCAACTAGAAGATGAGAAGAGTAGTATATATAGGAGTAGCTTTGAATTAGTTAGGGAGTTTGAAACTTTAGGGAGCCTTTGGCATAGAACTACTCTCTGTATTTTACTTTCTCTGCACTTCTAGTTTTACTTTCATCATGTATTCTCCATCTTGGTTTTCATTTTCCAGAGCTATGAACAACTAAACCCCTTTCATTGGGTTAGGGAGCTCTGTTGTAATTTGATGGATCAATATTAGTTTTCATTCTCCTTCTTCTATCTTTTCTCTTGATTTTACTAGAAAGCTTTCGATCTTCATCTAATTGGGTAGTTATCTTGGAAAAGGAGCTATTCATACTTGGATCTCTTCTGAACCTTGAAAGAGGAATGAAGAGATCATGCTAGAAATGCTTTCTCATGCTGGACCAAATTGGGTTTGGATGGATATGTGATTATAATCCTACCAACACTTGATTTGGGAAATGCATGTGGTATAATCAGTGACCATACTTCATCTCTTCTCATGAGCAATTGACCAAGGAATTGGCTATTGATCAAGATTTGAGAGATTGAATTACCAAGAAATTGGAATTCAATCACTTAAGATTGCCAAGGAGATCAATGAATGCATTGATTGAGGAAGAGATGAAAATGAACTTGATCCGGAGAATGCAACATCTCTTGAGCCCAATGAACTCCCCATTTCTGATCTTACCCATTCTCTTTAATTTCTGCCATTTACTTTTATGAGCAATTACCCCATTCCCGTTTAAGATTCTGCAATTTACTTTCCGCCATTTATATTCAGCTCTTTATTTCTAGCATTTACTGTTTCTGTAATTTACTTTCTCGCCATTTAATTTTCTGCAAACCTCAAATCAAATTCTGGTTCGCTCAACTAGAACATTCCTCTAATTAAAGTTGCTTGATCAATCAATCTCTGTAGGATTCGACCTCACTCTATTGTGAGTTTTTACTTGACGATAAATTCGGTACACTTGCCGAAGAAAACTTGTTGAGAGACAAGTTTTGTGCGTATCAGGTTTATGGCGCCGTTGCCGGGGATTGATTTTGAATCAACAATGATTAAATTGGAGGATAACTAGATTGAGCATTTTTCTTTTGTTTGATTTAAATTTCTGTTGAGTTAATTCGCTTTCAGTTTTAGTTAATTTCTTCCCTTCCCCCTAATTTTTCGTTTATTTTTTTAGTTATTTACAATTCAGTTCACTAACCCACTAACTATTTGATATATTGCATCACTCACACTAACAGTAATTCTAACAGAATACTTTTTGGATCTATTTTCCTTGCTTGTACCTTGTTGGTTGTATGACTGGGAGGAGAAGTGGGGCTTCAACTTCCTTTGATTCTGAACCTGAGAGGACCTTCCTTAGATTAAGAAGGGATGTAACAACCCTGATTTTCGAGTATACCAGATCTTTTTCGAAGGCACGGAATCCTCCGGAAGATCAGTAAGGGGAGAACCTCTGATATATCATCAAGTATCTCAATCCTCATTGTCATTATGTCATCTTTAAGATAGAACCTTTTATGAGGCAAGCTCAATAACGTAGTCACGAAGAACCTAATTTTCAAACCGTATCGGTTAGGAGTTTTGATTCGGTTTTTCGTAAATAGTCTAAGTTTGACAAACCGGACCCGATTTATGAGAGAAGAGAGATAATAGGATGATATTATCATTATATTAGTATTAGAAGCTTCTTGAATGATATTATAAGGTTACTTGGTCTGTTTTAGTTAAAAACAGAAAATCAGTTTAACCGGGTTCACAGTTTACTGGTGCAGCAGAGCACTGGCACTCTCTGATGACTTTAGCAATGATAAGGCCTCATCATACATATTTTATTCTCATAATAAATATTTTATTAGTGTCATTTATGATAGTAGCTCAGAAAATAATTTTTAGAGATATTTTTACAAGTGTTTCGATACATCTAGGTTTAGTAGTTATACACCTGAGATATTTTAATATTATTTTAATCCACCTCCAAGACAACCAATCACAACTAACCCTACACCCCCAAAACCCTCAAGGCTGGCTCATTTTCACTTTGTGGCCGAAAATAGGTAGAGAGAAAAAGTGAGAAAAGTTTTAGTTCCAAATCTTCAAAGCTTGATTTCTGCTGAACTAAAACTCAAATCAAAATTCCAATCCGACCAAAATGATCCTCTCTTCTTTCTCTACATGATCATATGACTTATCAAGGCTGGAATCAAGGTGAGTTGGCTGCACCATCTCTCTTTTGATTCGGTTTCAAGGAAACATTGTTAAATATGTGTTTTCTTGATGTGATTTAGGAGGAAAAAGTGCTTAAGGACCACCTGAAAGTTTAATTGAATTAGGAGCAGCAAAACCAGGTAGGGTGTCACAAAATTAATCTTGATTATTTGTGTTTGAGTTGTGTGAATGTTGTATAAATTGGATGTGCTAAAAATTGGTTGCATATATGATTGATTCTTGGTGAAAATTTGGTGAAATTTTGATGAAATTTGATGAAATTCAAGCTTTAAAGTTCATGTTCTTGGGCAGCTGGAAAAACGAAATCCTAAGGTTAAATTGAGGTTCAATTTGTGTTGAAATCATGTAGAAATGATGGGGTTTTAGTGGCTGCTAATTTATTATGAATTATAGTAAAAATCGGTTGCTGAAAAGACTGAAAAACGGCTAAAAACAGAGAAAGAATCTGAAGAATTTATGAAGAACATGAAGAACACTTTGAGTGTGATGAAGAACAATGAAGAACACCTTTTTGATTCATAAAAGGGCAAGGAAGTAATTAATTTGGTGTTTCGGGAGTTATTTGGTAATTTCTGAAAGTTAGGGTGGTAAAAGTAGGAATATTAAAAGTTACGGGTGGTAAAAAGTGAATTTTAAAGGTTAAAAGTAAAAGTAAGTTAATTTTCGAAAATTTAATGATAAAATAATAAAAAAATAATAAAATATTAAATAATAATATTTAATTAAAAATAATATTTTAATAAAAATAATAAAATAATGCAGAAAAGGCAGTTTTCTGTAAAAGCTTTAGAAAGACAACTTTAAGTACATAATCTCATAATTACTTTCATAAAACACTTAGGGAGTGGTAAAAAGATATTAGTGAGGCAAAGATAAATAAAAGATAAAAAGTTGAAGAAAAGATAAAAACCAAAGCAAAAGTCTGTAAAGTTTTAATGACAGAAAAACAGACAGAGACTAGTGAACGAACTAGGGCAACATAGTTAGTCCTGGAATTGCGAATAAGGTTAGGTATTATATGAAAAGTTAAACTGTTTCAGTATAGACTTAATGAACCTATACTTGGGACAGACTAACTATTCATACCAAAATTTACATAAGCTTTAAATATATACGTTAAACAGAGAAATCAGAGCAGAGTAAAGAAACACAGAGAACAGAGTAACCAGAGCAGAATAAAGAGATACAGAGAAAAGAATAATCAGAGCAAAGTAAAAAGACAAAGAGAAAAGAGTAATGTGATAAAGAGAAATGGTTTGAATTAAGATGTTGTAAAAGTAAAAGCTGTAGAGTTTGTATAGCATGATTGAACAGAGAAAGAAAGAAGTACTGCATAAGAATGTGAAAGTGATGATGAATAATGAGAATGTTAATGAATGATGATAATGAGAATGATTATGTAAGAATCTACAGCAGAGAGGCAGTCAGATAGATGGTGGTACGACCACTGAGAACGCTTTCCTGGGATACCTTGCTATAATGCTTTGCTGTAAGACAGAGGTTGCTTACAGAGGTATCGAGATGAGTGTGCTCCTGTAAGACAGAGGTTGCTTACAGTGAGTGTGTTGTTGCTCCTATAAGACAGAGTTTGCTTATAGTGAGTGTGTTGTTGCTCCTATAAGACAGAGGTTGCTTATAGTGAGTATGTTGTTGCTCCTGTAAGACAGAGGTTGCTTACAGTGAGTCTGTTGGACGTATATCGGCTAATAAGTGCCGCCCTGCAAGACAAAGGTTGCTTGCAGTGGATACCCTGCAAGACAGAGGTTGCTTGCAGTGGATATTGCCAACAGGAAAGCCTTATCCAGACAGAGGCTGCTGGGTAACGTTGGGAGCGGGTATGTAACCGACAAATGAGCTCATTACCTGCACTAGGGCTAGACATGCATCATACTTGGCTGTGCATTTTCCTCTGTTATGATTGTTGTATGAATGTATGCTTCCCTTGTTTGTATTTTATTCTCTGTGTTTGTGTTGTATTTTCTTGTATTTTTCTGTTTGTGTTCTGTTTTCTATTTTCTCTATTTCCTCAATTTATATGTATCTTCTATTTACTTCTTCTTGTATTCTGCTATTTGTCTGCTAAATAACATGGAATTAATGAACTTAACTAATAACCCCGACCCTACTAAGAACTCCTAAGTTCTTACCCCTTCTCTCTCCCTTCCCCCTTCAGATGGAAGCTTGGGTACACTTCCGTAGTTCGCTGATGACCGTTCACAAAGAGGATTCCGCTCTAGGTAGTCTTCTGAGTCTAGGGTAAATCCCGTTCTCTGTTCATATGTATATACAGTGAGACCAGCCAACGTCTGCACCCCGTTTGTACGCGAACTCTAACCTAAATCCTATGTACGAGACTCTTGTTATGTGGCTACTTGATGAGGTACTGGAGTGATGTCATATGGCAATATCTGATCGTGCAGAGGAGTAGAAGATGATGTTCCACCTTTTGATGACGATCCACCTGACTTGAGTTTTGAAGACCTAGAACTTACTTTCCCTCGCTTTAGTAGTTTAGAGGGACTAGGTGAGTATAGAGTCTAGGCTAGCCTGGGTGCCAGCTTAGGGACCTCTTGAACAGGTCAGGACCTGGGATGTTGTATAAATGTCTATGTATATAGTTATTATCTAGCTATATCTAGGGGTGTCCTAACCAAAGATCTTTACTCTAATAAAGGCTGGATAACCGAATGTTATTAACTGCTTGTGATATATTTTTGTGAGATTGTTTATAACTATTTTATCTGTTATTATTTGTGAATTGATTATGAATGATTCTGTTTATTAATCCAAACATTTAAAAAAAAAAGTACCTTGCAAAATAAGTACGTTTTTAATAACGAGTCAGGCTCATATAATAATTAATAGATAAAAATTAGGAAGACAAGTTGGTAGCACTCAGTTTCTAGTATGATCATGACGTACCAGAAATTGGGTCGTTACAAGGGAAGCAAGAGGAAAAAGAGTAGTGGGTGCTGAGAAAGAGGAAGAGTACTTTGAACTAGATATGGAGGAGAATATGGAGAACATTCATGAAGAAGAGGCTCACAACCATGGCAGAGAAGGTCTAGCAAATCATGCTAGGCAAGAGAGAAGAGTTCTAGGCTCCTACATCAACCCAAACCCAGGAAACTGTGGGAGTAGTGATAAACCACTATTTTATGGTTTATCTTGTGCTCAATTAAGTGGATTTTATCAACTCTTTACCCACTTATTCATAATTTTTGCATGGTTTTATATTTCCTCCCTGATTTTGTGCTATGATTGAAAACATGCTTCTTTGATCTTATATTTGCTTATTATTAATCCTCTCTTATTACCATTAGATGCCTTGATATGTGTGTTAAGTGTTTTCAGATATTATAAGGCAGGAATGGCTTGGAGATGGGAAGAAAGCATGCAAAAGTGGAAGGAATGCAAGAAGTTGGAGAAATTGCTAAGTTGTCCAGCCTGACCTCTCTGCACTTAGACGGCTATAACTTTTGCTACAGAGGTCCAAACGACGTAGTTTCAGTTGCGTTGGAAAGCTAACGTCCGGGGCTTCGATTTGATATATAATATGCTATAGTTCCCCTGACGCTAGGCGACGCGACCGCGTGATCCATGCGGCCGCGTCGCAGTGACGGAAATCCAGCGTGGCAAAATTCGAAACCAGCGAATTCTGGACTGTTTTTGACCCAGTTTGCGGCCCAGAAAAAATAGATTAGAGGCTATAAAGTAGGGGAATACATCCATATATGGGGAGGCTCTCACAATTCACAATTTTAGGAGTAGATGTAGTTTTTAGAGAGAGAGGTTCTCTCCTCTCTCTTAGGATTAGGATTTAGGACTTCTCTTAGTTTTAGGAGTGACTCTCAATCCCAGGTTCAATGTTCTTTTTATTTATTTCTCCAATTTAATTTGTATGTCAGATTTAAGTTCTTTTGTAAATGCAATTCGAGGTATTTTCAGACTTAATTTTGCCTTGCTTTATTTATATGAATGCTTTTAATTTAGATATTTTCCCTTTTGGTCTTGGTTAAGAAATCAGTAACTCAGGAATTATCCAACTCAATAGCATAATTGATAATTGTTATCCTTGCTAATTGAATTGATCTTCAATAATCCCAATCTTTTCTTAGGAATTAACTAGGATTCAAAGATCTGACTAATTAGTCCCTTGACTTTCCTTTGCTTTAGTGAAGGTTAACTAAGTGGAATTAAGATTCAAATTTCATTATTATTGATAAGGATAACTAAGTCTGGACTTCCAATTTCTCATACCTTACCAAAAGTTTATTTTTCAGTTATATATTTATTTTTATTGCTTTGAAAATATACCTGTGCCCATTGCCCAAAATCCAAATCTCCCCAATTTACAAAACTCATAACCAATAATAAGAACATACCTCCCTGCAATTCCTTGAGAAGACGACCCGAGGTTTGAATACTCGGTTATCAATTTCAAAGGGGTTTGTTACTTGTGACAACCAAAACATTTGTACGAAGGGATTTCTGTCGGTTTAGAGACTATATCTACAATGCGACTGTTTTTATGAAATTCTTTACTGGCAAAAATCCTAACGTCAAAATGGCGCCGTTGCCGGAGAATTGCAAACGTGTGCCTTATTATTGGTTATTATAAATATTTTTCTTTTGCTTGTTTATTTGTTTTTATTTTTTTTACTTTTTCGTAAATTAAGAGGTTATTGATTTTTAAAATTTTTTTTATCTTATCTTATTTCAAAAATCAAATTTCAAAATTCAAATTTAAAAATTTTTTAAAAAATTCAAATTTAAAAATTTTTCAAAATTCAAATTTAAAAATTTTTCAAATTTCAAATTTCAAAAATTCAAATTTCAAAAATTTAAAATTCAAAATTTCAAAATTTCAAATTTAAAAAAAAATAATTTAAAATTCAAATTTCAAAATTTAATTTTCAAATTCAAAATTTAAATAACCTTTTAATTTCAATTTGTTTTTTTTTTTGTTTTTAATTTTTATTTACTACTATGAACTCTCACCCCTTTGGTTATGAGTCTGGTTACAATAATGTTGCAGGAAGAAGAAATTACAATGAGAACAGGTATCAAGGTTGGAACAATCAAAGATGGGAGGAGCCACAAGGATTTGATCAACCCTCATGGCAACAACCACCTCCAATGGACTATCAACAACCACCACCATATGCCTATGAACCCTCTCCTCAACATGACTTTGGACCACCATACTCACAAGCTCGTTTCCACCATTCACCTCCATATGACCCTAACCCACATCCACCATACCAACCACCTTATGAACCAAATGAACCATACATAGATCCACCCCAAACCTCCATGGAGAAAGCACTTACCAATCTAAACTCTACTATACAAGCTCTCGTTGCCCAAATCAGACCACCAAATACCTTCAACAATCAACCCTCAAGCTCTAGTGCACTTCCTTTTCAACCACATAATGATCTTTTCATCCCATCACCACCCTCCATGGAAGAACACCCACATCCATCAATCCAAAAGCAAGATGATCCCAATTATGCTATTGATATGGAACAGGAAAGAAGGAATCATCTTCGCGAATCCATACTTCATAAAGAGCTAGAGGAGGCCCTACGGGTAAGGGTAGGAGAGACCCTTGAAGATGAAAGAATAGTTGAAAGGAGTTGTCATAGAAAAAAAAACATCGAGGATGAGTACGATTTTATACTTAAACAACTGGACAAAGCAGCAATTATTAAAAAGGAAGAAGTGGTTGCATACTTAAGAGATGTTGTACCTCCATTGGAAAGTCCAGTCACAGAGCCTCCTTCCACGGTGTTTGATGTTGATGTTGAGAAGAGCGTACAGCCTCCAAGGCAGATCATGGTTAAAGATTTTGTAGAGGTTGATCAAGAGGTAGAAGATGTCAAAGAAGAGCACAAGGGAGTGGAGCTTGAAATTACCTTGCAAAAGTTGTTGGAAACCCCTCCCCCTAAGTTGCCATCATCCTTCACAACATTCAAGTGGGTAAAATTCATATCCCATAGCTTTCTAATCCCACTTGAATATGGGCTACTGGAGATGGATGGTCAACTTAGAGCTCTTTGTGGCATTAAGAGTAAGAAGAAGAAGGCCAGTGATAAGAATTGTCAAGAAAGGTTCAACATGGTTGTGTGCTCAAAGTTTAAATGCAAAGGTTGGTGTAAAGCTCAACTGAATGGGTCTAGGAAGTTGTTTGGCCGCTTACGTGAGAATTCAGACTGCTTGCCACCCGGAAGGAACAATATTGCTCAACCAAAAGACGGGTGCAAAGGCAAGGTCTGGGACCCCGGAATCCATTATATCAATCACCACTCTTGGGGCCTGGTCACTTGCTTTAACTTACTTGAAGGCTTTTTGCGCCTAGTTTGGGATCTCGGAGGCCATTGGTGTAAGACCCCAAGTTTTCGAAAATTAATTTAATAAAATAAAATTTAATTTAGTTATTATTATTATTATTATTATTATTATTATTATTATTATTATTATTATTATTATTATTATTATTATTATTATTATTATTATAGTTTAAAAGAAGAAAAAAAAAGAGTTGGCCGAAGGCCCTTATATATCCATAATATATATATCTATATACATATAGCTAGTAAAGAAATTAAAGAAAGCAACGTGTCAATTCATATATGCATATATATACATATATATGACACATTCCCCTTTATATTTCTTAATCATCATCATATACGAAGGGTACCATTCATTCTTTGAAGGAGAAAAAGAAAGAGAATGGCCGTGAGAGAGAGAACGTGAAACCATGGCCAACCTTCTTCTTGAGTTCGATTTCTTGAAATTCGTAACTCCAATAGAAAATCTAATCCGGTAAAAGTGTTCGTATCTTCCTCCTCTACGCGTTGACGTTACTTTTGTCTGGTGGAAGTCGACGGTGACGTAGCTCCCCTACCCCTTGAGTTCAGTTAACTGGAGTTCTAGGAAGCACAGACGATTTCTAACGCTTTTTCCTTCAGCAGCTCGGTCAGAAAACTTCTCCGGAGGTCCCGTTAGTTTGATTTCGTATGGAGGTAGGGTTTGGTAACTTTATAGTAATTTAATGTGAGTTTGATAAATGAATGTTGATTTGGTTGATTATTGCTTGAATTTGAATGAGTTTATGTTAAATTATTGTTGAATTATTGTTGTTTGCTTGAGATTTTGATTCAGTTATGTATGAACAACTAGTTGGGATGCTTTGATTATTTTGGGAGTAAGAAATGGAATTTTCAAAAGCTTTAAGAAATATATTAACTGATTTTGAATTATTAAAGAAATGTTTTTGCTGCTGGAGTCGGTTGGATTATTAATTGTTTTAAAGATTTTGGAGAATGGCATAAAGATGTGGTTTTAGTTTTAAAAGAAAAAGAGAAGATAAATCGGCACGTGTACTTATGAGAATGATTGAAAGGTCACGAGAGGGTGACGGAAAGTAAATAGTTATGGTGCCAATGTGAAAATGTTAAGCCGTGGACTTTGTTTTTGAATGATTGTGCGGGGACGCCCGTGTGTATGGAACGGCTTCCAGGAGAAAGTGGCACATGCTTCAGCTGGAGAATCAGCGCCTGCAAGTACTTGCAGAGGTCATGTTCGGCATACTTCAGCTGGAGAATCAGCACCTGCAAGAAGTGGAAACTTGCAGAGGTTATGCCGCTGGAATGACTTATCTGACTTGCGAGTCGCATTGCGTCGGGTGCGGGTCGAAACCGACAAATGAGCTCATTACCTGCGATAGGAATAGACATGCATCATGCTTGTTTACGCATATCTCTGTGCTATGTAACTCTGTGATTGTGTGTGTGTGCTGCATGACTGATTGACTTCTGAGTTCTTTTATTATTCATGCTTATAAGTGTTTTGTTGTTAGTTGCGGTTGGTTAATAATGGCAAAATGAACTTAACTTCTAACCCCGACCCTACTAAGAACTTCCCAGTTCTTACCCCCTATCTCCACCCCTTTCAGCTACAGGTGCAAAAGCTTATTGTCAAGTTATGGGAGCACAGAGGAATATGTTTATAAGTTGAGTTGTTAAGATTTGTTTTCCCCTCGCCTTGTTAGTTAGAGTTTTTAGAGGGGTAGGATTTGTTTTTGGGAATATTGAAATAAGTTTATGTATTTAATACTATGAGAATATATATACTTTTGTGATTTAGTGGCGTAAAATAAAGTCTCTTTTCGTTTTCTTAATTAAAGTTTCGATTCGTATTCGCGAAGGCTCAATATTAAATAAAGATAGTATATAATAAAAAGGTTTAGAGGTAAGTAGCACTCGGACTTTTAGTACGATCATGAGGTGCTAAAAGTTAGGGTGTTACATTATGGTATCAGAGCAGTTCGTTCCCGTTAGAGCCTTGGGAATGGACTGACTATGCTTTACTGCATACTCTGAGTGTTTGTCATGCAGTAGGACTTGTCCGACTGACAAGAGTTTGAATTTCAAATGCATGATTGTCTATTGATTAATTCTGTTAGTCGACTGTTGCATCTCTCATGGTATTAGGTCTGGCCAACTTAATACTAATGATTCATGTATATGGAAACACTAATAGATTATCATAGACGAGATAGAAGTAATAGGTAACGTGAATCATGGGGTCTGAGAACGTTAGAAGTAAAGTTTTAGGAAAATGTATACTCCTTATTCGTGCTAAAGTAGTTTGAAGTCATCTCTTCCTTGATTGCTTGCAGAGAAATTTTTGTTTCGAATTTCTTTCTTGAGATATGTTTTGAATAACTCCCGACCATATCTTATCATTTATAAGATATGATTTCCTTCACATGAACTGGACATGCCAAATCTTTTTCTTTCTTTTTTTTGACGTTTTGAAAATGAAGTTGGTGCAAACCTTTTCTATCTTATATCAATTTTCGAGGACGAAAATTTTTATAAGTGGGGTAGGATGTAAGACCCCAAGTTTTCGAAAATTAATTTAATAAAATAAAATTTAATTTAGTTATTATTATTATTATTATTATTATTATTATTATTATTATTATTATTATTATTATTATTATTATTATTATTATAGTTTAAAAGAAGAAAAAAAAAAAAGAGTTGGCCGAAGGCCCTTATATATCCATAATATATATATCTATATACATATAGCTAGTAAAGAAATTAAAGAAAACAACGTGTCAATTCATATATGCATATATATACATATATATGACACATTCCCCTTTATATTTCTTAATCATCATCATATACGAAGGGTACCATTCATTCTTTGAAGGAGAAAAAGAAAGAGAATGGCCGTGAGAGAGAGAACGTGAAACCATGGCCAACCTTCTTCTAGAGTTCGATTTCTTGAAATCTGTAACTCCAATAGAAAATCTAATCCGGTAAAAAGTGTTCGTATCTTCCTCCTCTACGCGTTGACGTTACTTTTGTCCGGTGGAAGTCAACGGTGACGTAGCTCCCCTACCCCTTGAGTTCAGTTAACTGGAGTTCTAGGAAGCACAGACGATTTCTAACGCTTTTTCCTTCAGCAGCTCGGTCAGAAAACTTCTCCGGAGGTCCCGTTAGTTTGATTTCGTATGGAGGTAGGGTTTGGTAGCTTTATAGTAATTTAATGTGAGTTTGATAAATGAATGTTGATTTGGTTGATTATTGCTTGAATTTGAATGAGTTTATGTTAAATTATTGTTGAATTATTGTTGTTTGCTTGAGATTTTGATTCAGTTATGTATGAACAACTAGTTGGGATGCTTTGATTATTTTGGGAGTAAGAAATGGAATTTTCAAAAGCTTTAAGAAATATATTAACTGATTTTGAATTATTAAAGAAATGTTTTTGCTGCTGGAGTCGGTTGGATTATTAATTGTTTTAAAGATTTTGGAGAATGGCATAAAGATGTGGTTTTAGTTTTAAAAGAAAAAGAGAAGATAAATCGGCACGTGTACTTATGAGAATGATTGAAAGGTCACGAGAGGGTGACGGAAAGTAAATAGTTATGGTGCCAATGTGAAAATGTTAAGCCGTGGACTTTGTTTTTGAATGATTGTGCGGGGACGCCCGTGTGTATGGAACGGCTTCCAGGAGAAAGTGGCACATGCTTCAGCTGGAGAATCAGCGCCTGCAAGTACTTGCAGAGGTCATGTTCGGCATACTTCAGCTGGAGAATCAGCACCTGCAAGAAGTGGAAACTTGCAGAGGTTATGCCGCTGGAATGACTTATCTGACTTGCGAGTCGCATTGCGTCGGGTGCGGGTCGAAACCGACAAATGAGCTCATTACCTGCGATAGGAATAGACATGCATCATGCTTGTTTACGCATATCTCTGTGCTATGTAACTCTGTGATTGTGTGTGTGTGCTGCATGACTGATTGACTTCTGAGTTCTTTTATTATTCATGCTTATAAGTGTTTTGTTGTTAGTTGCGGTTGGTTAATAATGGCAAAATGAACTTAACTTCTAACCCCGACCCTACTAAGAACTTCCCAGTTCTTACCCCCTATCTCCACCCCTTTCAGCTACAGGTGCAAAAGCTTATTGTCAAGTTATGGGAGCACAGAGGAATATGTTTATAAGTTGAGTTGTTAAGATTTGTTTTCCCCTCGCCTTGTTAGTTAGAGTTTTTAGAGGGGTAGGATTTGTTTTTGGGAATATTGAAATAAGTTTATGTATTTAATACTATGAGAATATATATACTTTTGTGATTTAGTGGCGTAAAATAAAGTCTCTTTTCGTTTTCTTAATTAAAGTTTCGATTCGTATTCGCGAAGGCTCAATATTAAATAAAGATAGTATATAATAAAAAGGTTTAGAGGTAAGTAGCACTCGGACTTTTAGTACGATCATGAGGTGCTAAAAGTTAGGGTGTTACATTATGGTATCAGAGCAGTTCGTTCCCGTTAGAGCCTTGGGAATGGACTGACTATGCTTTACTGCATACTCTGAGTGTTTGTCATGCAGTAGGACTTGTCCGACTGACAAGAGTTTGAATTTCAAATGCATGTCTATTGATTAATTCTGTTAGTCGACTGTTGCATCTCTCATGGTATTAGGTCTGGCCAACTTAATACTAATGATTCATGTATATGGAAACACTAATAGATTATCATAGACGAGATAGAAGTAATAGGTAACGTGAATCATGGGGTCTGAGAACGTTAGAAGTAAAGTTTTAGGAAAATGTATACTCCTTATTCGTGCTAAAGTAGTTTGAAGTCATCTCTTCCTTGATTGCTTGCAGAGAAATTTTTGTTTCGAATTTCTTTCTTGAGATATGTTTTGAATAACTCCCGACCATATCTTATCATTTATAAGATATGATTTCCTTCACATGAACTGGACATGCCAAATCTTTTTCTTTCTTTTTTTTGACGTTTTGAAAATGAAGTTGGTGCAAACCTTTTCTATCTTATATCAATTTTCGAGGACGAAAATTTTTATAAGTGGGGTAGGATGTAAGACCCCAAGTTTTCGAAAATTAATTTAATAAAATAAAATTTAATTTAGTTATTATTATTATTATTATTATTATTATTATTATTATTATTATTATTATTATTATTATTATTATTATTATAGTTTAAAAGAAGAAAAAAAAAAAAGAGTTGGCCGAAGGCCCTTATATATCCATAATATATATATCTATATACATATAGCTAGTAAAGAAATTAAAGAAAACAACGTGTCAATTCATATATGCATATATATACATATATATGACACATTCCCCTTTATATTTCTTAATCATCATCATATACGAAGGGTACCATTCATTCTTTGAAGGAGAAAAAGAAAGAGAATGGCCGTGAGAGAGAGAACGTGAAACCATGGCCAACCTTCTTCTAGAGTTCGATTTCTTGAAATCTGTAACTCCAATAGAAAATCTAATCCGGTAAAAAGTGTTCGTATCTTCCTCCTCTACGCGTTGACGTTACTTTTGTCCGGTGGAAGTCAACGGTGACGTAGCTCCCCTACCCCTTGAGTTCAGTTAACTGGAGTTCTAGGAAGCACAGACGATTTCTAACGCTTTTTCCTTCAGCAGCTCGGTCAGAAAACTTCTCCGGAGGTCCCGTTAGTTTGATTTCGTATGGAGGTAGGGTTTGGTAGCTTTATAGTAATTTAATGTGAGTTTGATAAATGAATGTTGATTTGGTTGATTATTGCTTGAATTTGAATGAGTTTATGTTAAATTATTGTTGAATTATTGTTGTTTGCTTGAGATTTTGATTCAGTTATGTATGAACAACTAGTTGGGATGCTTTGATTATTTTGGGAGTAAGAAATGGAATTTTCAAAAGCTTTAAGAAATATATTAACTGATTTTGAATTATTAAAGAAATGTTTTTGCTGCTGGAGTCGGTTGGATTATTAATTGTTTTAAAGATTTTGGAGAATGGCATAAAGATGTGGTTTTAGTTTTAAAAGAAAAAGAGAAGATAAATCGGCACGTGTACTTATGAGAATGATTGAAAGGTCACGAGAGGGTGACGGAAAGTAAATAGTTATGGTGCCAATGTGAAAATGTTAAGCCGTGGACTTTGTTTTTGAATGATTGTGCGGGGACGCCCGTGTGTATGGAACGGCTTCCAGGAGAAAGTGGCACATGCTTCAGCTGGAGAATCAGCGCCTGCAAGTACTTGCAGAGGTCATGTTCGGCATACTTCAGCTGGAGAATCAGCACCTGCAAGAAGTGGAAACTTGCAGAGGTTATGCCGCTGGAATGACTTATCTGACTTGCGAGTCGCATTGCGTCGGGTGCGGGTCGAAACCGACAAATGAGCTCATTACCTGCGATAGGAATAGACATGCATCATGCTTGTTTACGCATATCTCTGTGCTATGTAACTCTGTGATTGTGTGTGTGTGCTGCATGACTGATTGACTTCTGAGTTCTTTTATTATTCATGCTTATAAGTGTTTTGTTGTTAGTTGCGGTTGGTTAATAATGGCAAAATGAACTTAACTTCTAACCCCGACCCTACTAAGAACTTCCCAGTTCTTACCCCCTATCTCCACCCCTTTCAGCTACAGGTGCAAAAGCTTATTGTCAAGTTATGGGAGCACAGAGGAATATGTTTATAAGTTGAGTTGTTAAGATTTGTTTTCCCCTCGCCTTGTTAGTTAGAGTTTTTAGAGGGGTAGGATTTGTTTTTGGGAATCTTGAAATAAGTTTATGTATTTAATACTATGAGAATATATATACTTTTGTGATTTAGTGGCGTAAAATAAAGTCTCTTTTCGTTTTCTTAATTAAAGTTTCGATTCGTATTCGCGAAGGCTCAATATTAAATAAAGATAGTATATAATAAAAAGGTTTAGAGGTAAGTAGCACTCGGACTTTTAGTACGATCATGAGGTGCTAAAAGTTAGGGTGTTACATTATGGTATCAGAGCAGTTCGTTCCCGTTAGAGCCTTGGGAATGGACTGACTATGCTTTACTGCATACTCTGAGTGTTTGTCATGCAGTAGGACTTGTCCGACTGACAAGAGTTTGAATTTCAAATGCATGATTGTCTATTGATTAATTCTGTTAGTCGACTGTTGCATCTCTCATGGTATTAGGTCTGGCCAACTTAATACTAATGATTCATGTATATGGAAACACTAATAGATTATCATAGACGAGATAGAAGTAATAGGTAACGTGAATCATGGGGTCTGAGAACGTTAGAAGTAAAGTTTTAGGAAAATGTATACTCCTTATTCGTGCTAAAGTAGTTTGAAGTCATCTCTTCCTTGATTGCTTGCAGAGAAATTTTTGTTTCGAATTTCTTTCTTGAGATATGTTTTGAATAACTCCCGACCATATCTTATCATTTATAAGATATGATTTCCTTCACATGAACTGGACATGCCAAATCTTTTTCTTTCTTTTTTTTGACGTTTTGAAAATGAAGTTGGTGCAAACCTTTTCTATCTTATATCAATTTTCGAGGACGAAAATTTTTATAAGTGGGGTAGGATGTAAGACCCCAAGTTTTCGAAAATTAATTTAATAAAATAAAATTTAATTTAGTTATTATTATTATTATTATTATTATTATTATTATTATTATTATTATTATTATTATTATAGTTTAAAAGAAGAAAAAAAAAAAAGAGTTGGCCGAAGGCCCTTATATATCCATAATATATATATCTATATACATATAGCTAGTAAAGAAATTAAAGAAAACAACGTGTCAATTCATATATGCATATATATACATATATATGACACATTCCCCTTTATATTTCTTAATCATCATCATATACGAAGGGTACCATTCATTCTTTGAAGGAGAAAAAGAAAGAGAATGGCCGTGAGAGAGAGAACGTGAAACCATGGCCAACCTTCTTCTAGAGTTCGATTTCTTGAAATCTGTAACTCCAATAGAAAATCTAATCCGGTAAAAAGTGTTCGTATCTTCCTCCTCTACGCGTTGACGTTACTTTTGTCCGGTGGAAGTCGACGGTGACGTAGCTCCCCTACCCCTTGAGTTCAGTTAACTGGAGTTCTAGGAAGCACAGACGATTTCTAACGCTTTTTCCTTCAGCAGCTCGGTCAGAAAACTTCTCCGGAGGTCCCGTTAGTTTGATTTCGTATGGAGGTAGGGTTTGGTAGCTTTATAGTAATTTAATGTGAGTTTGATAAATGAATGTTGATTTGGTTGATTATTGCTTGAATTTGAATGAGTTTATGTTAAATTATTGTTGAATTATTGTTGTTTGCTTGAGATTTTGATTCAGTTATGTATGAACAACTAGTTGGGATGCTTTGATTATTTTGGGAGTAAGAAATGGAATTTTCAAAAGCTTTAAGAAATATATTAACTGATTTTGAATTATTAAAGAAATGTTTTTGCTGCTGGAGTCGGTTGGATTATTAATTGTTTTAAAGATTTTGGAGAATGGCATAAAGATGTGGTTTTAGTTTTAAAAGAAAAAGAGAAGATAAATCGGCACGTGTACTTATGAGAATGATCGAAAGGTCACGAGAGGGTGACGGAAAGTAAATAGTTATGGTGCCGATGTGAAAATGTTAAGCCGTGGACTTTGTTTTTGAATGATTGTGCGGGGACGCCCGTGTGTATGGAACGGCTTCCAGGAGAAAGTGGCACATGCTTCAGCTGGAGAATCAGCGCCTGCAAGTACTTGCAGAGGTCATGTTCGGCATACTTCAGCTGGAGAATCAGCACCTGCAAGAAGTGGAAACTTGTAGAGGTTATGCCGCTGGAATGCCTTATCTAACTTGCGAGTCGGATTGCGTCGGGTGCGGGTCAAAACCGACAAATGAGCTCATTACCTGCGATAGGAATAGACATGCATCATGCTTGTTTACGCATATCTCTGTGCTATGTAACTCTGTGATTGTGTGTGTGTGCTGCATGACTGATTGACTTCTGAGTTCTTTTATTATTCATGCTTATAAGTGTTTTGTTGTTAGTTGCGGTCGGTTAATAATGGCAAAATGAACTTAACTTCTAACCCCGACCCTACTAAGAACTTCCCAGTTCTTACCCCCTATATCCACCCCTTTCAGCTACAGGTGCAAAAGCTTATTGTCAAGTTACGGGAGCACAGAGGAATATGTTTATTAGTTGAGTTGTTAAGATTTGTTTTCCCCTCGCCTTGTTAGTTAGAGTTTTTAGAGGGGTAGGATTTGTTTTTGGGAATCTTGAAATAAGTTTATGTATTTAATACTATGAGAATATATATACTTTTGTGATTTAGTGGCGTAAAATAAAGTCTCTTTTCGTTTTCTTAATTAAAGTTTCGATTCGTATTCGCGAAGGCTCAATATTAAATAAAGATAGTATATAATAAAAAGGTTTAGAGGTAAGTAGCACTCGGACTTTTAGTACGATCATGAGGTGCTAAAAGTTAGGGTGTTACAATTGGAATCACAAACATTGGTGGAGATTCCTGGATGAGTTCAAGCACAAGCCACCATAACAGGAAGCTCCCCAAATGTCCAACTTAAGGACTTTAAATAAAAGTGCTAGGTGGGAGACAACCCACGATGGTATGATCGTTCATTTTTCATTTTTATTTAGTTTTATTTGTTTTTGAGTTTTATTTTATTTTATTGAACCTGGAGTTTTGCATCACATTCATATTAACACTGCATTCATATTAACACCGCATCAGCGACGCGTCCGCGTCGCAAGGAGATGGGAGACAATATTAATATGAACAGAGAGTTTTACAGGAGCAGCGCTGGAGGCGTGCCAATGGCACAAATCACCCCACGCAACCGCGTCATATGGGAATAATGGCCTCCCACGCGACCGCGTCACCCACGCCGCCGCGTGACCTGAAAATCGACGTCAACCGGGTGCATGGCCGAAAGTTAAGCTGGAGTTGGGCGGGAATCGTGCTGGAAGCCCAAGCCTCACCACGCGAACGCGTGCCCCATGCGTCTGCGTCATATCCCCATGATGGCCGCTCACGCAATCGCGTCCCCCACGCGATAACGTCACCCAGGATTTTGGCAATACTATGTTTTGAACAGAGAGTTGTGCGACCGCGAGGCTGCACTCACGCCACCAGCACAAATCAAGTCACGCGATCGCGTGTCCCACGCGTCCACGTCGCCTAACCTTATCGCGCACCACGCGACCGCGTCACTCACGCGTCCGCGTCGCCAACGTCGCACAACCTATCCAGATTAGTGCCAATTATCTTATTTTTCTTTCCAAATCCTAATTTCTTCTATCTTTTCTTCTTTCCTCTTTCTTTCTTAATTTATTTCTTTCGCTTCTCATTCTTCTTATCTTTTATTTTATTTTATTTATTTGCATACTTTCATTCATTGCATTTTAATTTTGTGCATATTTTTATTTTTCTAAAATTATTGGTGTTCAAATTCAACTGTTATATCTTTTCTGGTATTATCTTGGTGCTTATGACTTATTTTATTCTGATTGGGTAACATTATTTAAATCAATGATAATTTTTATATTACTGATATTCCTTTTGCGTTGACATGAACTTACATTGTCTTTTATTACCCACTCTCTTCCCCATTGTTGCAAATTTTGCACCACTGGTATGCCATGGCTTCTATTGTTTTCTCACGTACATGTTGAAGCTTCCATGTAAATGAGACCCTTATCATTTGGCATTCACACCCATATTTTATTTATTTGCTATCTTTTGGGTTACTTTTCTTCTTTTTTTATTCTTTCAGGCTGGCCACCGAAGACGGACAAGGGAGAAACTGCTATAAGGGGAGACAGACAAGTCCATCTGCAAAATCTTGAAGAAAAGCATCAGTTGAAGCAACCCGTCTACCTGCACATCTCAGCATGCACCGAGGACGGTGCAATCTTTAAGTGTGGGGAGGTCGATACTGATCTCCACGGGTTAGCTATTTCTTGACTCAACACCAAATTTTTTATTTTATTTGTTTGATTGTTGCATTTGCATGTTTGATTGCATATTTATTTGATTTTTTTTTGCATATTTGACCACTTGGTTGAAGTAATATTTTCTTTTTCAAGAAACCTTTTAAGAGTATTTCACTAATTTGAATAAATTTAATGTTACACTTGTTTGAAGAGACATTATACTGGAACATGGTTTAGAGCTCGAACACACAAAACCTGTGAGATTTTGAGCCTATTTGAATTGGTTGCATTTTTGAACCAATATTTTATTTTTAGTGTGTATTTTTCTCTCTAAAATTGTGATCTTTGTCTTGCTTCATTCTATATTTCCATTATTTGATGTATGCATACACTTACATGATTGAGGCCTTTGTTTCACTGAGCTTACATACCCATATGGCCTTACCTTTCATTATCCCTTGCAAACCAATTTGAGCCTATTTTACCCCTTTGTTCTTTACTCTAGCATATCATTAACTCTAAGCGGAAAATAATAATGTCCTTAATTTGAATCCTTGGTTAGCTTAGACTAGTGAAAGTGCTCATGAATTAAGTGTGGGGAAAAGTGGGTTTGGAAACAATTGATTTAAGAATTGGGTATTATATATCTTTATGAAACTGTGAAAGAAATGTTTAGAACATGATTCATGCATTCAATAAATTAATCATATGCATTGAAAAAAAAATAATATAAAAAAAATTGAAAATGAACAAAAAAAGAGCAAAATAAGTGAAAGGGGACAAAATGCCCCAAAGTAAATAGTGAAAGCAATGCATATGTACTGTACTTGAAATTAGAATGTATGAATATGTGGAAAACATGGTTAATGGACAGTTATATGTGGTATTACGATTACATGGATTGTCTAAAGTTAGGTGGAAAGTTTAAGTTAATTAAGGATTCAGATTTTAGTCCACTTGGCCAAATACAATCCTACCTTGACCCTAACCCCATTACAACCCTTAAAAGACCTCTTGATATGTGTATCTGTGCATTAAATTTATGTTGATTGTTAGATGAAGAGCAAGCCTTAGAAAGCAAGGTTAGTAGAGAATTGAGAGAATCGAACCTAAAACACTTGAGTGATTAGAGTGTATACACTACCAGTGAGGGTTCGATGCTCAATTCCTTGTTCCCTGCTTTCATGAGCTATTTTCTTCTTGCAAGTCTATTTGTACTTCATTTTCATGATTTGAATTAGTGAAATCCAGTTCATATTTCCTCTTGAAAGATTTGTTTACTTTTAACTAAGTAGGTAGAAATATTTTGCATGTAGTTACATTCATAGATTGCACTTTATACATTCTACCATCCCTCTTCATCTTTATACTTTCTCTTGAGCTTAGCATGAGGACATGCTAATGTTTAAGTGTGGGAAGGTTGATAAACCACTATTTTATGGTTTATCTTGTGCTCAATTGAGCGGATTTTATCAACTTTTTACCCACTTATTCATAATATTTGCATGGTTTTATATTTCCTTCCTGATTTTGTGCTATGATTGAAAACATGCTTCTTTGATCTTATATTTGCTTATTATTAATCCTCTCTTATTACCATTAGATGTCTTGATATGTGTGTTAAGTGTTTTCAGATATTATAAGGCAGGAATGGCTTGGAGGATGGGAAGAAAGCATGCAAAAGTGGAAGGAATGCAACAAGTTGGAGAAATTGCTAAGCTGTCCAGCCTGACCTCTCTACACTCAAACAGCTATAACTTTTGCTACAGAGGTCCAAACGATGCGCTTCCAGTTGCGTTGGAAAACTAACGTTCGAGGCTTCGATTTGATATATAATATGCTATAGTTCCCCTGAAGCTATGCGACGCAACCGCGTGATCCATAAGGCCGCATCGCAGTGACGGAAATCCAGCGTGGCAAAATTCGAAACCAACAAATTCTGGACTGTTTTTGACCCAGTTTGCAGCCCAGAAAACACAGATTAGAGGCTATAAAGTGGTGGAATACATCCATTCATGGGGAGGCTCTCACAATTCACAATTTTAGGAGTAGATGTAGTTTTTAGAGAGAGAGGTTCTCTCCTCTCTCTTAGGATTAGGATTTAGGACTTCTCTTAGTTTTAAGAGTGACTCTCAATCCCAGGTTCAATGTTCTTTTTATTTATTTCTCCAATTTAATTTATATGTCAGATTTAAGTTCTTTTGTGAATGCAATTCGAGGTATTTTCAGACTTAATTTTGCCTTGCTTTATTTATATGAATGCTTTTAATTTAGATATTTTCCCTTTTGGTCTTGGTTAAGAAATTAGTAACTCAGGAATTATCCAACTCAATAGCATAATTGATAATTGTTATCCTTGCTAACTGAATTGATCTTCAATAATCCCAATCTTTTTTTAGGAATTAACTAGGATTCAAAGATCTGACTAATTAGTCCCTTGACTTTCCTTTGCTTTAGTGAAGGTTAACTAAGTGGAATTAAGATTCAAATTTCATTATTATTGATAAGGATAACTAAGTCTGGACTTTTAATTTCTCATACCTTGCCAAAAGTTTATTTTTCAGTTATATATTTATTTTTATTGCTTTGAAAATATACCTGTGCCCATTGCCCAAACTCCAAATCTCCCCAATTTACAAAACTCATAACCAATAATAAGAACATACCTCCCTGCAATTCCTTGAGAAGACAACCCGAGGTTTGAATACTCGGTTATCAATTTCAAAGGGGTTTGTTACTTGTGACAACCAAAATGTTTGTATGAAGGGATTTCTATCGGTTTAGAGACTATATCTACAACGCGACTGTTTTTATGAAATTCTTTACTGGCAAAAATCCTAATGTCAAGTAGCATTCAAAAGCCAACCATACATGCCAACAACTTTGAACTAAAACCACAGCTCATCACCCTTGTTCAGAACAACTCTTCATTCGGAGGAGGCGTCCAAGAAGACCCCAATCAACATCTAACCACCTTCCTGAGGATATGCGATACTGTGAAGTCTAATGGTGTTCATCCTGACACCTATAGACTACTTTTGTTCCCTTTCTCACTCAAGGATAAGGCATCTAAATGGCTGGAATCCTTCCCTAAGGAAAGTTTGACAACCTGGGAAGAGGTGGTGAACAAATTTTTAGCCAGATTCTATCCTCCTCAAAGAATCAACAGGCTGAGAGCTGAGGTTCAAACTTTCAGGCAGTAGGATGGTGAGACTCTATATGAAGCATGGGAGAGGTTTATGGACCTAACAAGGAGGTCTCCACCAGATATGTTCAATGAATGGGTGCAGCTACACATTTTCTATGAAGGCCTTTCTTATGAATCAAAGAAAGCAGTAGACCACTCATCCGGGGGATCTCTGAACAAGAAGAAGACTATTGAGGAGGCCATAGATGTCATTGAAACTGTAGCAGAGAATGACTACTTCTATGCCTCCGAAAGAGGAAACACTAGAGGAGTGATGGAGCTAAACAATGTAGATGCTCTGCTGGCCTAAAACAAGCTCATTACTAAGCAATTAGCTGACCTCACCAAGAAGATGGAGAGGAACCAAGTAGCAACGATGACTACCTCATCAACAACCCAAGAGGGAGTGAATGCAGAGGCAGAGAGTGAGCAAGAGCAAGCCAACTACATTGGGAATTCACCTAGACAAAATCATGACCCATACTCCAAGACCTACAACCCTGGTTGGAGGAATCACCCAAACTTTGGGTGGGGGAATCAACAAGATCAAAGCCAAGATCAGAGACGTCACAACCCCAACAACAATACAGCTCACCAACAATTCATACAGAGAACATATCAACACCACCATAATAACACCTCTCCACATCCATATCAAAACCAAAATAACACTCCTCATCCTTCTACCTTCAATCCCAACCTACCATCATCTGATGACAGACTCTCAAGGATTGAGAACCTGCTTGAAGGCATATGCAAAGAGATTCAAGACAACAAGGTGTTCAAGGAGAAAGTGCGAGCAAATTTTAAGAACCAGGGAGACACCATCAAGAGGTTGGAATCTCAAGTGGGGTATCTCTCTGAGCAGATTTCCAAACATACAGATGGATTCCCAAGTGACACAGAGAAAAATCTGAGAGGTGAAACAAAGAAAGTAAGATGGGAAGATTGCAAGATGGTCACTATAAGTGGTAAGGAGACTGAGGACAAGCCAAACAAGCCGTCAGAACAACCTGGAGATACCTCAGCAGAGAAGAAAGAAAAAGATCACCAAGAACCAAAAATCTCACAACAGGAGCTGCTGAGACTCTATGCACCCTTTCCCCAACTGCTCAATGGTGCTGTGGAGAAGAGAATATACTCAAGATTTCTTGACTTGTTTGCATCTCTGCATGTAAACATACCATTCATCAAGACCATCCAACAAATTCCTGCATACATCAAGTATATGAAGGAACTGCTTCCCAGGAAAAGCTCATTCAAGGGAGGCCAAACTATAGTGATGAACAAGGAGTGCAGCGCCCTCATTCAACCAGAGTTGCCTACAAAAAGAAAGGACCCAGGGAGTTTCTACATTCCTTGTGCCATCGGAGAAAACATGTTTGATAAGGGACTCTGTGATTTGGAAGCAAGCATCAACTTAATGCCCTTATCCCTTATGAAGAGGCTGCAGATCAATGAGATAATGCCCACAGATGTAGTCATCAGGCTGGCTGATAAAACTCAAAAACAAGCAATAGGAGTGGTGGAAAATGTGTTGGTAAAGGTTGGGAAATACTTGCTCCCAACAGACTTTGTCATATTGGACATGGAAGAGAGTCACACTCACCCAATCATATTGGGAAGACTATTCCTAGCTACAGCTAGAGCACTCATAGATGTAGAGCGAGGGGAGCTATCTTGAGGATCCATGATGAACAACTCAGCTTTAATGTCTTCAAACTCTCACAAGAAACAGATCAAGAGAACAAGGAACCAAGAAAGAATCACAGTGAGATACTGAAGGAAGAAACAAGCACTGAAGCACAACCAGCACATCTGGGAACTCCCTTGATTGATGAACAAGGCAAACAGCAATTGCCACAGCTCAAAGAAAATCAGGAGGAACCCAAACCACCAGAATCATATGAGACCAGTAACCACATTTCCTTAGAGAAAGAGGTCACAAAGAGTAAGACAACATCACAAGGAACAAAGAAGAAGGTACCCAGGAGGTGGAGGAACAAGAAGATCCCTACCGATGACTTCTCTCCAGGGGACAAAGTGATCTCAGCTTACTTCCCAAATATCCCCCCTGGTCTTCACTATCAACAGAGTTCTCTCCTTGGAACATGTAGAGATCATTGATACAACCACTGGATATAGGTCTACTGCCAGAGGAGAAGACTTGAAGCATTATCAACCTCCTTGATGAAGGAGAAACATCAAGCTAGTGACGCTAAAGAAGCGCTTCATGGGAGGCAACCCATGTTTTATATGCTTTTAGAAAATAGTGAATAAGTCAATATTCATGAATTCCTACCCAAACTTGACAAACACTTGGTGAAATCCTTATTAGGCAGTATATAGGGAAGAATAAGTTTGGTGTTCAAAGCATGCCGAGAGAGCATGAATGCAAACCAGAGCATGCTAATCTTGGAGCCTTGAACAAAACTTTTTCATCACAGTGCTACAAACTAAGTTTGGTGTCACCCAAGGTGCCACCAATGTGTATATAAGGATACACAGTTAGTTAGTTAGTTGGTGTTCATGAATAAACAATCTAGTTCATTTTCTTTATTATTCTAGCCATAAAGTTTAATTTCTCAATGATATTATTTTTTCTTATTTTTATAGGAAAAGGGAAAGGAGCATTGAAGGGGATTGATTGGACAATTAAATGAGGAAGGTTCGGACACCACAAAAGGAGGGTACAACATACGAGCACTCAAGAGGGACACAAAGAGGACAAACAAGGAGGGGAGCATGGGCATCCACATGAGTAAAAGGTGGTGGAGTTCCTTCTTTGGTCCTTTTTTTCTATGCTTTAAATAAGGAAGATCTTGTATGAAATAGAACATGCTTCCATGTTAGTTTGAACCTTTTTCAATTCTGTCTTTTAAACTTTTTGTTGATTAGGGCTGTGTTTTCTAGTCTGAATGTCATTACTGCATCATTTCTTTACTTAATTGTATCCTTGTCCTTTTGAATCAAATGAAAAGAGAATGAGTGTTTTATAAAAGACCAGAGTGGAGTTCATACTATGGAGTAAGTTTTTGAGTTTATGGTGTGGTCATAAGTTAGCTAAGTTGGTTCAACCACAAGGTGGGAAGACAACTATCTGTCATGAATCATATGCTTGAACACACCCCATGAGACTAGCTAAATAACAAGATCCTAATAAGAAAAAGGGAAAAAACAATCAAAGTTGAAGAATAAAAGAAAAATAGCAAGAAAAGAGGCTAGGCACCAAGGGTTTGAGTCTTGAGGGATGTGTCTGTGGTGTTCCTGTACCAAGGATCTGCTTAGATTACTAAGCTCTCAGGGGTGCTTTATCACCTGGTAACTTGGGTTAACTAACCCAGGATTATCAGCTGAAAGTCCACTATCAAGAGCAATCTTTGCTACAGAACATTTAGTAACCCAAAGAGGTGCTGGACACCAAGACCTCAAGGAAAGAAAATAAACAAACCATGTGCCTGTGGTGTGTATGTATGGGGGAGAGACTTGAGGAAGTAAGTCCTTAGGGGTGCTTCAACACCTAGCACCTTGAACCAACTGGTTCGGGAGTGTTGGCTGAAAGCTTATTCTAAAGAGTTGCCCCCTTACAGAGCACTTAGCCTAAGAACATAAATAAGCCCTGAAATGACAACAAAAGGATCAATGAATAAAAGTCTCATGGGATGCAATCAAGTGAGTATTCTAGAACATGATAAAGGTCTGAAAGCCAGTGAAAGAATGAACCTAAGTTGTTATGCATGAAACCACCATAAAACCAGAAACATGACTTCCACAAGAATGACTCATTTCTCTTGGCATTCCATTCATCATTCTCTTGTTCCAGTACTTGCTTAGGGACAAGCAAGCTTTAAGTTTGGTGTTCTGATGCCAGGGCATTTTGGCCAGTTTCACTGACCTTTTCTTTACTGTTTTTAAGGTAGTTTCATGCATTTTCTTAGAAAATAAGCTAGTTTTGGGTAGATATTCACTTACATCTTGATTCAAGCATACATTGTGCACTTTACTTGATTTCATAAGAATTTTGCATGAATTATATGACAAATTGGATGATGCATGACTCATGACTTGGACTAGAACTTTGATGCACTTTGTTGCTTGATTTCAGGACAAAGAAAGCAAAGAAGAACCACGTTAGCAGTCAAGTTAGTCCCACTAACGTGACCTCTAACGTGGAATGGGTGCTAACTTGCAAAGTTAATGAGAAAGGTAATCGCCAATAACGCCCTCGAAGCCATCATAAGCCGACGTTAAGAGTCACGTTAACTAAGTTAACGTGAACTCTAACGTGGAAGAAGACAACAAGGCCAACGTTAGTGACACTCTCCTTTGTCACTAACGTTGGAACAAGCTCATAATTGGCCACGTTAGTTGCCACGTTAACTAAGTTAACGTGGACTCTAACGTTAAGAAGCAAAAGAGAAGACAACGTTAGTGACATTCACCTTTGTCACTAATGTTGGCCAAGCCTCCATAAGCCACGTTAACTCCCACGTTAACTTAGTTAACGTGGAGAGAGCAATTGATAGCCAACGTTAGTGAGACTTACCTTTGTCACTAACGTTGGGGTGAACCACCAAGAGCCACCATGAGCAATGTTAACTCCCACGTTAACTTAGTTAACGTGGAAGCTAACGTGGATAAAGAGATGATGAGCCAACGTTAGTGACACTCACCTTTGTCACTAACGTTGGGGATGGCTAGCATTACTACGTTAGAAGCCATGTTAACCTAGTTAACGTGGACTCTAACATGGGAATGGGTCACATTAGAACATTAGTGACAAAGTTAAGTGTCACTAATGTTCTCAAAGAATTGGCACTGCTACGTTAGAAGCCACGTTAACCTAGTTAACGTGGACTCTAACGTAGGGACAAGGGAGGACTCTCCACGTTATTGGGAAAGGTAAGTCCCAATAACGTGTGCGAAGGACCAAGAGGCAACGTTAGTGGTCACGTTAGTGCCACTAACGTTGAAGTCAACGTGATCATATTTGGGTTAGGAACGTTAGTGAAAAAGGTGATTGTCACTAACGTTCTCGAACCCACACTTTCACCTAAAGTTGACACCACTAACGTCCTGAGTCAAAGTCCCTGCCTACTTCATCTTTTCTCTCTGCAAGCAAAGCTAAGCCCAATGAAAAGGATAACTGCTTTAAACTCAAGATTCAGAGGCCCATACCCAAGACTTGAAGAGCCAACTAGAAGATGAGAAGAGTAGTATATATAGGAGTAGCTTTGAATTAGTTGGGGAGTTGGAAACTTTAGGGAGCCTTTGGCATAGAACTACTCTCTGTATTTTACTTTCTCTGTACTTCTAGTTTTACTTTCATCATGTATTCTCATTCTTGGTTTTCATTTTCCAGAGCTATGAACAACTAAACCCCTTTCATTGGGTTAGGGAGCTCTGTTGTAATTTGATGGATCAATATTAGTTTTCATTCTCCTTCTTCTATCTTTTCTCTTGATTTTACTAGAAAGCTTTCGATCTTCATCCAATTGGGTAGTTATCTTTGAAAAGAAGCTATTCATACTTGGATCTCTTCTGAACCTTGAAAGAGGAATGAAGAGATCATGCTAGAAATGCTTTCTCATGCTGGACCAAATTGGTTTTGGATTGATATGTGACTATAATCCTACCAACACTTGATTTGGGAAATGCATGTGGTATAATCAATGACCATACTTCATCTCTTCTCATGAGAAATTGACCAAGGAATTGGCTATTGATCAAGATTTGAGAGATTGAATTACCAAGAAATTGGAATTCGATCACTTAAGATTGCCAAGGAGATCAATGAATGCATTGATTAAGGAAGAGATGAAAATGAACTTGATCCGGAGAATGCAACATCTCTTGAGCCGAATGAACTCCCCATTTCTGATCTTACCCATTCTCTTTAATTTCTACCATTTACTTTTATGAGCAATTACCCCATTCCTGTTTAAGATTCTGCAATTTACTTTCCGCCATTTACATTCAGCTCTTTATTTCTAGCATTTACTGTTTCTGCTATTTACTTTCCCGCCATTTAATTTTCTGCAAACATCAAATCAAATTCTGGTTCGCTCAACTAGAACATTCCTCTAATTAAAGTTGCTTGATCAATCAATCTTTGTGGGATTCGACCTCACTCTATTGTGAGTTTTTACTTGACGACAAATTCGATATACTTGCCGAAGAAAACTTGTTGAGAGACAAGTTTTGTGTGTATCAACAAAGAACCAAGCAAAGATCACAGTGAAATACTGAAGGAAGAAACAGGCACTGAAGCACAACCAGCACATTTGGGAATCCCGTTAGTTGATGAACAAGGCGTTCAGAAGCTGACACAGCTCAAGGAAAATTAGGAGGAACCTAAACCACCAGAGTTATATGAGACTAGCAACAAAATCTCTTTGGAAGAGGAGGTCACAAAGAGCAAGGCAACATCAAAAGGAACAAAGAATAAGGTACCAAGGAGGTGGAGGAACAAGAAGATCCCTACAGAAGACTTCTCTCCAGGGGATAAAGTAATCTCAGCGTACTTCCCAGTTATTCCCCCCGATCTCCCCACCATCCCATCTCAGCTACCTAAAGTTTTTACCATCAACAGAGTTCTCTCCCTAGAACATGTGAAAATCCTTGATGAAGCCAATGGAGATAGAATTACTGCAAGGGGGGAGGATTTGAAGCACTACCAGCCACCCTGACAAAGGAAAAAACGTCAAGCTAGTGACGCTAAAGAAGCGCTTCATGGGAGGCAACCCATGTTTTACATGCTTTTACAAGAGTTAATAATGCAAGGTTCATGAATTCCAAACCAACCCTGACATACACTTGAATGAATCCTTTTATGTAGCATATAGTAAAGAACAAGTTTGGTGTTCAAGGCATACTAAGAGAGCATAATTGTGATGTTACTCTTAGAGCATTGAACAAAAATCTTACATCACATGGCCACAAACTAAGTTTGGTGTCACCCATGGTGTCACCAATGTTGCATACACGGACACATTCAGTTAATCAGTTGGTTGGCATTCATGAATACTACTTAGTTAGTTATAAACAAAAACTAAAAAAAAAAAGTGGTAGTTGTTCCCATTTTTATTTTGCCGGCACTATCCACACAATTAATAATTACACCTTTTCTTGCTTCGCAGGAAAATTGATGGACAATTGAAAGGAAGATTCGGCCACCACAAAAGGGGAGTATTTCACACGTGTCTCAAAGGGGAATGCATTGGGAATGGTTTCCATGCAACATTGGAAGAAGAACAAGCTTTGAAACTGAACCAATCCCATCATAAAGTTGGTGATCCTTGTGCTCACCCCATGCTAAACCCCATCCGTCCATCACACAACCACCCCATCAATCCACACCTTTCATTCACTCATCACTTCCCTATATAAGTGAGTCCTAGTCCATACTTCCCTTCACATTCCAATTCCCATTCCTCACACTACACACCTTCGGCATCCAAATCCCTTCATCACACCTTGTCCTAACCAACCGAATTCCTCATCTATCCGTACCTTCCACCCTCTTCACACATCAACTCAAACTCATGGCATCATCAAGCTCCAAGAGGCAAAAGAGGAAGGAACCAGTGGAGAGCAGTCCTTTCGATGAGAAGAGATTCAAAACTGCATTCCATGCACTCGAATTTGAATGGATAAAGTTCAAGAAGATACTGCCTGAGTTAATATTCCAAATTGACGAGGATGAGTGTCCACAGATTCGAGAGAAGATTGAACAAAGGGGTTGGCAAAGGCTTACGAACCCAGAGGGGAAGATAAATGCAAACCTCATCAAAGAGTTCTATGCAAATGTGGTCAGAGAAGACAAAACCAAGGCTCCCACTTTTAAAAGTTACGTAAGAGGGAGAGAGGTGGACTTCAGCCCCAATGCTGTAACAAGAACTCTTCAGTTGAAATCACCACATTTTAATGAGCTTGGTTATCAAGCAAGAGTAAGCAAGAGCCCTGACGATGATGAACTCGAACAAATTGTGAATGACATATGTGTTATAGGAGCTGACTGGGAAAGGTATGCGGATAAGAGACCCAGGTTCATCAAGAGAGGAGACCTCAGCCCTGAAGCCAAGAGATGGTTTGAACTCGTTAGGAGATCTATCCTCCCAGCAGCGAACAATTCTGAGGTCAACGTCACTCGAGCTACTTGACGAACCCCAATTTGAGGGTTTCTCTTGTGCTGATTTCAGGGGTTTTATCAATGATTCCACACACTTTCTATATGAAAATACAAGATTTTGCATTCCTTTCTTAGTTTCGCCTCATGAATGAAAACATGCTTATTTCGCACTAAAATAGATACATTTCTAATCTTCTCTTGATGCCATTCGATGCCGTGACTTGTGTGTTAAGTGGTTTCAGGATATAGAGTAGGAATGGACCGAAAGAGAGAAGGAAGACGGGTACAAAGGAAGGAAGCATGAGGATTAAGCTTTGGAAATTTCCGCATGGGCGCGTGCGTGCACTTGGCGCGCCCGCGCGGATAGGGCAACGTGGAGCCAAAGCCAAGAGCCGGCTTGAGAAGCGGCTAAGCCAGGATTTTCATGGGTGCGCACGCGTACATCACGCCTCCGTGCACATTACAAGACGTCTCAACGGCGCGTGCGCGTACCTTGCGCGTGCGCGCCGATTTGTGAATATGATTTTTTAAGAAGTCACGTGACTTAGGCGTGGAGGTAGTTAAGGATCCCACTCTTGGAGAAACACCTTGGCGGGAAAAGCTTAAGAAGACCAAAGGAACAAGGGTTAAGGACACTTAGTTAGATCATTTCTAGATCAAGATATTTTTGGGGAGAGGAGAGTTAGTTACACTTTTTGGGAGAAGAAGAGGGAGATTCCAAGCTTCACTAGGGTTCATCCTCATCTAATTTCTGAATTTTCAATGACTTTTTGGTGAGATCCATTACAATTCTCACTCCACTTTGTTCATGTCATAGATTTTCTTCTCCAATTTCAAGTAGTAGATGCAATTGATCAATTCTCATAGATCTAGAATTCAACTTTGTAATTTTGGATTTCGTCTCTATTTTGGATTTTCATTGCTACTCTTTGAGACTTGTTGTTAGATCTTTGTGTTGCAATACTTTCAATTCGACTTTTCATCTCATTTTACTATGACTTTCCTTCTTGCTCATCACATGTTTGATAAAATGACAACACTAGCTATGGAGTAGAATTTTCACACTTGGCATAGGGTTTGGTCCTTGGAAGAAGTTGAATAGTTGTATCAATAGTTGATTTGGAATTAGGGATTGCTAGTTGGCTTGGAGTGCACTAAAGCTAGATCCCCATAAGGTGAAGCTAGGACTTGTGACTCAAGTTGATTGCTTTCATTTGACCTCCCTCTAAACCTAGGGGATAAC
The DNA here is from genome assembly GCF_003086295.3 of Arachis hypogaea. Taxonomy (NCBI): domain Eukaryota; kingdom Viridiplantae; phylum Streptophyta; class Magnoliopsida; order Fabales; family Fabaceae; genus Arachis; species Arachis hypogaea. Next base: position 77,408,782 of record NC_092055.1, read on the forward strand.
TAAATGAAGCAAGGCCTAATTGTTGTCAACATTGAGTGGACTATAAGGATAGAATTTCTAATGCCAACCCTAAGCCAAGTCTTTTGATAATTGATTGTTTGTTTCTCATTACTTTGCTAAAACCTTCAAAGAATTCCAACAAGGCTTACTAAATCAATAAGATGCACACTTTGGCAATTCCAAGGGAGAACGACTCGGGAGACTAGTACTCTCGGATATAGATTGTAGATTTGTTTGATGAAGGATTTTGCGTCGGTTTAGACTATACTACGATTGATCATTTGATAATCTCTATACCGGCAAAAATTCATTTGTCACTACTATGGTACATTGCTTAGTACAAGGTGGAGATATCAATGTGCATGAACTTATAGCTGAGGAGATTCAAGAGTCAGCTGAGAAGATTGATTTGGGTGCCAGGCTTTGGTACCCCAGCACTATCCTCAGACTGTGCACGAAGGCCAAGGTTGTCTTCGAGGATAGCAACCAAGATTGGTTAAATCCTGGGAGGCTAATTATGTTTCAGCGTCTAACTCATGTGACACTAGCCCAACAAGAAAGAAGACCTCATATAGGAAAGCCAAAACCAAAAAGAGGAGCTCACCAAGAAGAGTTTCATCAGGAAGAACACCAACAAAGAGAATATTATGACCCAACCAACATAAACCTGAATCACATTCATGGAGCCATTGAGGAACTAGCAAGGAGTTATATGGAGGGACAAGAACAACAACTGCACATTCAAGCTCAAAGGATGGATCATCAAGAAGAGCTCCTTTCTAATTGGATGAATCAACAAGGGGAGTGGCAGAAACAGCAAATGGAACATTATTTTCAGCTCACTCAAGCCATCAATCAAGTGTCTGAAAGGCAAGAGCGTCAAGATAAGCGCCTTCAAGAACTCAACCAATGCCAGCTAGCTCAGACGAAGGCATTCAATGAGTTCAGTGTACTTAATGAAGGACGGCAACTACATAGGGAGGAGTTCAACATAAACACTCAAGCTAAGTTGAACTATATGTCTAGTCATATGCATAATCTACACTCTACAATCCCTAGGTATGATGAGGTCCAAAAAGATTTCACAGAACAAGAGGAAAGGAAGGTGAAACAGCAGAAGGACACACTAAAAAAGAAGATGGAAGATGCTGGTTTTTGGAAGAAGTTGATTGGAAAAGGCAAGGGAAGTGGGAGTACAAGCACTCAAGAAAAACACCAAGAAGACAAGCAAGAGGAAAAGCATGGGCAACCCCATGAGTAAAAGGTGGTGGAGTTCCCTCTTTGATCCATATTTTTCAAGCTTTAAATAAGGAAAATCATGTATGAAATAGAACATGTTCCATGGTAGTTAGGATTTTGAATTATGCATTTAAGTTTTTCATTGCTTAGGTCTATGATTGCTAGTCAAATTGATTATTTTCAATCCCATCTTGCTTGTTGTGTTGCTTGTGTCCTTTTTAATCAAATAAAAAGAGAATATTTGTTATAAAAGACGAGAGTGGAGTTCATATTGTGGAGTAAGTTCTTAGATTTGTGGTGTGGTAATAGATTAGCTAAGTTGGTTCACCAATAAGGTGGGAAGGCAACTATCTGTCCTGAATCATATGCTTGAAACACACCCCATGAGACTAGCTGAATAACAAGATCCCAATAAGAAAAAGGGAAAGAAAAAAATGAAAGTTAAAGAATAAAAGAAAAAGAGTAAGAAATTAGGCTAGGCACCAAGGGTTTGAATCTTGGGGCAAGTGTTTGTGGTGTTCCTGTGTAAGGGATTTACTTGGATGAATAAGCTCTTAGGGGTGCCTTATCACTTGGTAACTTGGGTTAACTAACTCGGGATTATCAGCTGAAAGTCCACTATCAAGAGTAACCTTTGCTACAGAACGCTTAGTAACCCAAAGAGGTGCTGGACACCAAGGTCTCAGGAAAGAAAATAACAAACCATGTGCCTGTGGTGTGTATGTATGGGGGAAATAGACTTGAGGGAGTAAGCCCTTAGGGGTGTCTCAACACCTAGCACCTTGAACCAACTGGTTCGGGAGTGCTGGCTGAAAGCTTATCTTAAAGAGTCGCCCCCTCACAGAGCACCTAGTCTAAGAACACAAATAAGCCCTGAAATGACAAAAAGGATCAATGAATAAAAGTTTCATAAGGTGCAGTCAAGTGGGTATTCCAGGACATGATAAAGGTCTGAAAGCCAGTGAAGGAATGAACCTAAGTTACTATGCATGAAACCACCATAAAACCAAGGACATAACTTCCACAATAATGATTCATTTCTCTTGGCATTTCATTCATCATTCTCTTGTTCCAGTACTTGCTTAGGGACAAGCAACCTTTAAGTTTGGTGTTGTGATGCCGGGGCATTTTGGCCAGTTTCACTGACCTTTTCTTTACTGTTTTAGGGTAGTTTCATGCATTTTCTTAGGAAATAAGCAAGTTTTGGGTAGGATTTCACTTACATCTTGATTCAAGCAAACATAGTACTCTTTACATGGTTTCATGAGAATTAGGCATGAATTATATGACAAATTAGATGATGCATGTCTCATGATGTGGATTAGAACTTTGATGCACTTTATTGCTTGATTTCAGGACAAAGGAAGCAAGAAAGAACCACGTTAGCAGCCACGTTAGTCTAACTAACGTGACCACTAACGTGGAATGGGAGCTAGCTTGCAACGTTAATGAGAAAAGTAATCGCCAATAACGTCCTCGAAGCCATCATAGCCCACGTTAAGAGTCACGTTAACTAAGTTAACGTGAACTCTAACGTGGAAGAAAGAAAGTGGAGCCAACGTTAGTGACACTCACCTTTGTCACTAACGTTGGACCAAGCTCATATTGGCCACGTTAGCCTCCACGTTAACTTAGTTAACGTGGACTCTAACGTTGGGAAGCAAAAGAATGGCCAACGTTAGTGACACTTACCATTGTCACTAACGTTTGACTAAGTCACTTTGAGCTACGTTAACTCCCACGTTAACTAAGTTAACGTGGAAGCTAACGTAGAGAAAGCAAACAATCGCCAAGGTTAGTGACATTCACCTTTGTCACTAACGTTGGAATGAGCCACAATGAGCCACTATGAGCCACGTTAACTCTCATGTTAACTTAGTTAACGTGAAAGCTAATGTGGAGGGAAGGATGATGAGCCAACATTAGTGACACTCACCTTTGTCACTAACGTTGGAGATGGCTATCATCACCACGTTAGAAGCCACGTTAACGTAGTTAACGTAGATTCTAACGTGGGAAGTCGGGGCATCTTGGAACGTTAGTGACAAAGGTAAGTGTCACTAACGTTCTCAAAGGATAGACAAGCCTACGTTAAGAGCCACGTTAATTAAGTTAACGTGGACTCTAATGTAGGGGGAAGGGAAGACTCTCAATGTTATTGGAAAAGGTGAGTCCCAATAACGTGTGCGAAGGACCTAGAAGCAACGTTAGTGGTCACGTTGGTACCACTAACGTTGAATTTAACATGGATCATCCCTGGGTTAGGAACGTTAGTGAAAAAGGTGATTGTCACTAACGTTCTCGAACCCACACTCTCACTTAACGTTAACGCCACTAATGTCCTGAGCTAAATACCCTGCCTACTTCACACTTTCTCTCTGTAAGTAAAGCTAAGCCCACTGAAGAGGATAACTGCTTCAAACTCAAGATCCAAAGGCCCATATCCAAGACTTGAAGAACCAACTAGAAGATCAGAAGAGTAGTATATATAGGGGTAGTTTTGAATTAGAGGAGAGCCTTTTTTGGGGAGTTAGAAATTTGAGAACTACTCTCTGTATAATTTACTCTACACTTCTAGTTTATTTTTCAGAATGTATCTTCCATCTTTGTTTTCCATTTCCAGAGCTATGAACAACTAAACCTCCCTTCATTGGGTTAGGGAGCTCTGTTGTAATTTGATGGATCAATATTAGTTTTCATTATTCTTCTTCTATCTTTTCTCTTGATTTTACTAGAAAGCTTTCAATCTTCATCCAATTGGGTAGTTATCTTGGAAAAGAAGCTATTCATACTTGGATCTCTTCTGAACCTTGGAAGAGGAATGAAGAGATCATGCTAGAAATGCTTTCTCATGTTGGACCAAATTGGGGTTGGAAGAATATGGTGACTATAATTCTACTAACACTTGATTTGGGAATACATGTGGTATAATCAGTGACCATACTTCATCTCTTCTCATGAGCAATTGACCAAGGAATTGGCTATTGATCAAGATTTGAGAGATTGAATTACAAGGAATTGTAATTCAATCACTTAAGATTGCCAAGGAGATCAATGAACGCATTGATTGAGGAAGAGATAAAAATGAACTCGATCTGGAGAATGCAACATCTCCTAGACCCAATGAATTCCCCATTTCTGATCTTACCCATTCTCTTTAATTTCTGCGATTTACTTTTATGAGCATCTTCCCCATTCCCATTTAAGATTCTGCAATTTACTTTCCGTCATTTATTTTCAGCTCTTTACTTTCAGCATTTACATTTTCTGCTATTTACTTTCCCGCCATTTAATTTCCTGCAACTCTCAAACCAAATTCTGCTTCGCTCAACTAGAACATTCCTCTAATTAAAATTGCTTTACCAATCAATCCCTGTGGGATTCGACCTCACTCTATTGTGAGTTTTTACTTGACGACAATTCGGTATACTTGCCGAAGGAAAATTGTTGAGAGACAAGTTTCTGTGCATCAGCTCCTTAATTGCTTCTCCACATTCGTCAATGGGAGTGCCTTGGTTGCTTAGGCTTAGTCGGGAGGAGGCTATATTGCTTACGGCTTCCACTAGGGTAACCATCTTGGCTCCTAGCTCTTTAAACTTCTTTTCATCCTCCTCTTGTCGCCTTAAGATATGAGATTCAAGATCTCTCAATTCCAACATGGAGGCTTCATCGGAGGGTGGTGGTGGAAGAGAGGGTTCATTATTTGAGGGAAAGGTATTATAGTTGGAAGGTGGTTTATTTTGGTAAGGGTATGGAGTTGGTGTATATTGAGGTGGTTCTTGAGACTAGTTGTGTTGGAATTGTGGTGGTTCTATGTATGGTTCATATGGTTTATAAGGTGGTTGGTATGGTGGATAAGGATTAGGGTCATATGGAGGTGATTGGTGGTAAGGGGCTTGTGAGTAAGGTGGTTCAAAGTCAAGTTGAGGGGGTGGTTCATAGGCATGTGGTGATGGTTGTTGCCAATTACAATAAGGGTCACCACATCTATTTGATTGATATGCATTAGGATTAGAATTATACCCATAAGAAATCGGAGGGGGTTGTTGCCAAGAAGGTTGATCAATCCCTTGAGGCTCCTCCTATCTTCGATTGTTCCATCCTTGATGCACATCCTCATTGTAGCTTCCATTTCCTACAACATAATTTGAGCCAAACTCATAGCCAAAGTGAGGATGAGAATTCATAGTAGCAAAGAGAAACAAAAATTAACAAAAATAAGCAACAAAGTTCTAAAGCTAACAAAAACTAACTAATAAGCATAAAGCAAACATATTCACAATATTCACAATAGCCAAAAATATAACACCATTGCAACTCCCCGGCAACGGCGCCATTAATTTGATGGCAAGAATTGTTGTCGGTTAGGAATTTCTCTTATAGAAAGAAGAATTTCATTGTAAGCATAGCTCCAAACCAACAAACAACTCTCACACCAAATTAAATTATGGTTTTGTCACATGTACAAACTCCAAATAAGAATTAACCGGAGTAATTAGACTCCGGGTTGTCTCACAAGAAATTGCAATGAAGTGGTCAATTATTTGCTATAAAGGGGGTAAGGGGGTTGGTTTTATATTTTTGCAAGAAAGTAAATGGCAAGAAAAATTAAATGACAAGAAGGTAAAATGACAAGAACTAATAAAATAAAGAGAAAAGTACTCTTGGCTAGACATAGGTAATAGAGATCACCATCCTTGTCTACAAACCATATATTGATAATTATGAGAGGCCAACCTATTAAGTCTACTTCCAAAAGCCTTAAGTACGTAATATCTACTCCTAGGCTTGAAGTACGTCAAATAGGCATGATCACATCAACCCATAAGTCCCAACCTACCTACTAATTAGATTAGTAATGGGTTGGCATCAATGAGTATTAAATTGATCACCAAGGGTTCTCAAATCACCAAATCATTGAGACCCAATGACTTAAGGTCACCCAATTCCCTTAGCCTAGGCCAAGAGTAAAGAAAACTACTCAAGAACTAAAGGAAACATTATATCAAACACTTAGTGTGCAAGAAAAGTAAACATCATAAAATGCAAGAATTAAAGGAACCCATAACCAACATAAGCAAGAGATCAATAATAGCAACTAAGATCAACATAAAAGAACATGGAAACATAAAAATTGCATTAAAGAAAATTGAGATCCAACAAGGTTCATGAACATAAAAGCAACAAAATAAAGGAAATGATCAAGAGAAACTAAGAAGATTAAGACAATAGAACACTAAAATATAAAGAGAATTGAAATCAAAACAAGAATTGAAAGAGAAATTTGAGAGAGATTACCCTAACTTTATCCTAATTTCTATCCTAAATCTAGAGAGAGGAGAGAGCCTCTCTCTCTAGAATTCTACCCTAAAACATCATGAAAACTAAACTATGACTACTTGGTTTATTCCCCCCTCAATCCTTGGATTCAATAGTATCATAAATGAGTTAGGTTGGGCCCAAAGTGCTTCAGAAATTGCTGGGGGCGATTTCACTTTAGTGGGCCACAGACAGCATCGGCGCGCACGCGTACATGGCCTAGAGAGAGGACAAAGCCTCTCTCTCTAGAATTCTACCCTAAAACATCATGAAAACTAAACTATGACTACTTGGTTCATTCCCCCCTCAATCCTTGGGTTCAATAGCATCAGAAATGAGTTGGGTTAGGCCCAAAGTGCTTCAGAAATCGCTGGGGACGATTTCACTTTAGCGGGCCACGGACAGCATCGGCGCGCACGCGTACATGGCGCGTGTGCGCCCCTGAACGAAAAGTAACATATGGCAAATTTTATATCATTTCGAAGCCCCGGATGTTATCTTTCCAACGCATCTAGAATTGCCTCATTTAGACCTCTGTAGCTCAACTTATGATCGATTGAGTGCCAGAAGGTCAGGCTTGACAGCTTTACGGTTCCTTCATTTCTTCAGGAGTTCTCCCACTTTGCATGCTTTTCTCCTCACTTCTTCCGTCCAATACTTGCCTTATGAATATGAAATCACTCAACAAACATATCAAGGCATCGAATGGAATTAAAGTGAGTTAAATTTAGCTATTTTAAGGCCTAAAAAGCATATTTTCACATTTAAGCACAAATCGGGGGAGAATTGCAAAACCATGCTATTTCATTGAATAAATGTGAGAAAATGTGATAAAATCCCCCAAATTAAGCACAAGATAAACCACAAAATCGGGGTTTATCACGCCGCTTCCAGCCAACCTCATCCACACGTGCGCGTGGAGTGCGCGGGCGCGCCAATGCTGCTTTTTCCAAGATCTCAATTCTTCATGTTCCTCCCTTTTTGTACAAGCTTTCTCCCTCTCTTCTAAGTCATTCCTACCCTATAACTCCTGAAATTACTCAACAAATACATCACGGCATCGAATGACAATAGAAAAAGATTAAAATATGGCAATTTTAAGGCAAAATAAGCATGTTTTCCCTCATGGAGCAATATCGGGAAGTGAACACAAAACCATGCATTTCTTGCGAATAAGTGTGAGAAATGTTGATAAAATCCCCCAAAATAAGCACAAGATAAACCAAAAAATCAGGGTTTATCAAATCTCCCCACACTTAAACCAAGCATGTCCTCATGCTTAAAATAAAAAGACCAAAGATCATGATGAGAAAGGGTTTATGAAATGAAAACTACCTAAGTGGATGCATACAACTAATGTAAAATCATCTACCTACTTGGTCAAGAGTGAATCTATCCTCCAAGAATACGTGTGAACATATAGGGTGAAAATAGTATGTAATTCATGAATCCTACCAAATTGAATATCACTAAGGAGTGCATATGACTTGCTAAGCAAACGCTTGTGAAAGCCGGGAACAAGCATTGAGCATCGAACCCTCATCGGAAGTGTATCCGCTCTATTCGCTCAAGTGTATAGGGTTCGTCACTCAATCTTCTCCTAATCATGCTTTCCAAGATTTTTCTTTCATCTAACAATCAATAATTACTCAATGCATGCTTACAAGTATCATGAGGTATTATTCATGGGTTGTAACGGGGCTAGGGTGAAGGTAAGGATGTATATGGCCAAGTGGGCTTAAAATTTGAGTCCTTGATCAACCTAGGATCCACTAGACACATAGAACAACCTATACAACTACAATACATTACCTAGCTACCGTTGAGTTTTACTCCTTTTGCATACTCATGCATTCTTTTCAATTCACACCCATATGCATTATTTTTTTTGTTGTTGCTTTATCTTGGGGCATCTTTGTCCCCTTTCATTGCTTTCGCTCTTTTCTTTTCTCTTCTCTTTTTTTTTATTATCCCCTTTTCTTGGGGTTTCTTTGTTAACAAAAGTTTCAATGCATACAGTTTAATCATTCAACACATGAGTATGTTCCCAAATTCTAGAATTTTCAATTACACTACAATTACACACCTATATATCTACCCGAATTTCCCAAGTATACCCTCCTATTTGAATGATACACATCCTAACTTACCTAAGCTAATCAAGGATTCAAATTCAGGGACATTCGTGGTTTTTCACTTAGGGTTGTTGATGTGCTCTTTTCACAAACAAAGAGGGTTCATCATAGGCTCAAAATGGGTTAGCAATGGTAGATGAAAGGGTTAAGGTCATTTGGGAAAAGTGACTATTGAAATGATGGCCTCAATCATGTAAATGCATTCATACACAAAGCAATGGACATATAGAATCAGACAAAGCAAGGATCACAATCATAGAGAGAGATATGAACACAAGAATGGAAATAATGGTTAGAAGATGTAACCATGCAATAGGCTCAAAACTTTCATGCTTGTATTCTTAGCTCAATCACTATGTTCCAAATACATTCTTAAAGCAAGTTCACTGCAAAAAAAAAAAATTTTTTTTAGAATTTTGGTAGGTCACCCAAAACACAGTTTCTTGAAAAGGAAGTTATTGTTTTGACCAAGTAACTCTATAGAAACTAACTATCATGCAAATGGTATTTACAAGCAAAACTAACTACACATGCAATATACTAACTTCTAAGAATGGGTATTGAATGGAAGAGATTGTTACCCATGGAGATCGGTCGAACGACCTCCCCACACTTTAGAAATTAGCACGGTCCTCCATGCTACGAATAATACACAAGGGACGGTCGGGACCGGAACCTTCACCATCCCCTTCATCAGAGCTCCCATCACTTGGGTTTGAGGTGGATGTGAATATTTCGAGTTCCTCCATGCTAGGGGTAACACAACCCAGAAGCTTCTTGATGTAAGTGTATCGGCGGTGGTTGCGCCGCTCATATCTATCAAGCATCCGGTGAAGATCTTCTATCCTTTGATGTGTGGATCTCAGTAGTGGTGATGATGAGCTAGAAGGAAAAAGAAGTGACGCGGCCATGTCGAGGCTTGGTTTGTTCATGGGAAGGTGTAGGTATTTTCCGCTTGGGACTACATCGTCCTTAGCTGGAACTACAATCTTTTTATCCTTGGCTTCCTAAGAAACATCCGCAGCAGCAACTAAGTCAGATACCAATGTTGGAAATGGCAAATTACCTCGGTCGTGAACTTGACCCATCGCTTGCTTGACAAGAAGCGGGATGTTCACTGGCTCTCCGTGAGAACACACCAAACAAGCAAGGCGAGGTCTGCCGTGAGGGATGATTTGTGGGTGCTACGTAGCACATAATGAGATAGGATCTGGGCCCAAGCTCTAGCTTCCACAGTGAGGAAGCGAGCGTCGATGCTCTTGGGCCTCATCCGTAGTCGACTATGGATCCAAAATGCCTCTGGTTCAGTAATGACTCGGAGGATCGAGTCCCAATTGAATCCAAACTTCTCTCGCTGACGTAAGACGTCTTGGTAGCCATCCATGTCACTTGGTACTGGTAGGACATTAAGCACTTGCTGAATAGCCTCTTCTGAAACTGAGACTTGCTTCCGGCGCATGTATACCGATTGAAGAGAGGGAAGATGGTAGTTAGTGTAGAATTCTTCCACCCAAGAGAGGTTGATTTCCCTTGGTTTCCTCAAGAGAAACTCCCATCCTCGCTGTTCAATGTGGGGCAAAATATAAGGAGCAACCTTGTCCGGCGGAGCGAGTAGATGCTCAGGATGATAGTTCCTTACGGCTATGGAGGGGAACATAAGTTCACAAAAGCGGTTGGGGAACCTTGAAGAATCTTTCGCTGGTTTGTCCTTTTCTTTCACATCAATAGGAACGGGTGTCTTTCCTTTCTTAGATAGGGGTTTGGCTCCTAATGAAGAGCGCGCCTTAGAGTTTGACCTTTGGGGTGCCCTTTTTGCATCTAGTTTCCTCGAAGCTATCTCCTTGCCTTTCTTGGTGGCCATCCTAAAAAGGAAGGGAAGGAAGAAAAACATTAAACCCAATGATCAATTTGACAAAAACATGCAAGTGACTTGTAGTGCCCATGGTGAATGTAAAAGCAAGAGTCATAACACTTGGCATGGGATGCAAGAGGAAGTAAAATATGCAATGGCATCAGAAGAGTGATCTCAAGCATCCATAATAAAGAGCAAGTCATGTTCAATCAATATCTAATTGGCAAGTATGAACTTAAGACACACAAATTAGACTCAATGCATTTAAGAGAAAGCAAGTGAATGAGGAGGGAGCACCAATATGAAAATCTTCGACTAAAATGAACCAAAATGGTATGGGTGCATTTCCTTGAACACTTGGCGTGCAATAATCAAGTAATGAGCAATTATGAGATACTAAACCAATTCAAAGCCCCAAATTGAACATCAATCTTCACATAAACATCACACAATGGCAAAGATAAGAAAAATAATGACAAAAGATCTATTAATACAAATTAAGCTCAACTTAACATCCATGGAGAAATAAGGAAAAAGGAAAAGTAAGCAAACAAGAAGTAAGAAACATCATCATGCAAGTGAAAGAGAAACTAAGTAAAGTAATAAGAAGCATCTAACTAGAAGAAATAATGCAAGAGAAAATAAAGAAGAGAAGTAGAAGAAGTGAAACCTTGAAAAGTATGAAGGAACAAGGTTGAATCTTCTTTTGTGAAGATGAGAAAGAAAATAGGAGAAGTGTAATGCCACCGGAAAAGGTGGTTGTCGCCGGTGAGTGGCCAGAGACAGTGGTGGTGGATTATGGAGGAAGAAGAAGAAGAGGAGGGAAATGATGGAGGAAGAAGGAAAAGAAACTAAGAAAGAAAGGGGGTTGAGACAAAGAAAAACAGGGCAAGGTGCGAAGGTATTAAACTGACTCGCGCAACCGGCGTGCGCGCGCAAGGTGCGCTGGCGCGTCGGTGAGGGTGCTAGCAGAGAACGTGTGCGCGTCAGTGGCACGCGCACGCGAGGGAAGTTGTGCCTCAGGCACAGAAGTGGCACAAAGTTGGCTCAAGTCTCTGGTTTTTGTACCAGAGTGAGTCAGTGAGGCAGGCGCGCGGACGCGCACCTTGCGCGGACGCGTGCTTGAGGGATTTCGCAACTGGCACGGACGCGCACAACGCGCGGACACGTCAGTTTTGGCACAAGGTTGGCCCAATTGTGGCACAACTCTCTGGTTTTTGTACCAAAGAATCCACATATTTCCATCGGTGCGCGCGCGCGCATCGTGCACTGGCGCGTCGATGGTTAAATTGCAAGGGTGCGCGCAGGCGGCATGTACGCGAACGCGTGGGTGCCTAGCGCGAGTTGGGCACAAATTGGGCATGACTCTCGGGTATTTGGCCAAAGAATGGAATTTCGCCACCGGCGCGCGCGCGCACTCTGCGCTGGCGCATCGGTGCCCTGCTTCAAAGAAAAATTTTTGTTTTCTTTATCTTTTTAACATCCTATCTATATGAACATTCTACCTATCCAACAAAATCAAGAAAGCTAGCATTTCTATGCATTCAATCAATCATCAAAAGATCACAAAATTCACAAGAAACTAAAGAATGCAAACAAGATGGTATAGACAAGGAAGATCTTACCACGGTGGGGTGCCTCCCACCAAGCACTTTTCTTTAACGTCCTTAATTTGGATGGTCCTTTTGTTAAGCTTCCTCTCTTCTTGGTGCATCCTCCAATATGTACACCTTTAGCTCTTTTGGGGGCTTGCACCCATGGTACTTCTTCACTCTATGTCCATTCACTTTGAAAGTTGCTTCACTCTTGGTATCAAACAATTCCACCACTCCGTAGGGCTTCATCTCCTTCACCTTGAAAGGTCCTTCCCATCTAGAGCGGAGCTTGCCAGGCATAAATCGGAGCCTTGAGTTGTAGAGGAAGACCTCATCACCTTCTTGAAAGTCCTTCTTCCAGATGTGATGGTCATGTAATGCTTTAGTCTTTTCCTTGTAGATTTGGGCATTCTCATATGACATTCCTCAAACACTCAAGCTCCTCTAGTTGTAATTTACTAGCTTCACCCGCCTTGGCTAAATCCATGTTGCACTGCTTTACCGCCCAATAGGCTCGATGCTCAATCTCCACCGGGAGGTGGCATGCCTTACCATAGATGATCCGAAAAGGACTCATCCCTATCGGAGTCTTGTAGGCCGTTCTATACGCCCATAGTGCATCTTCTAACAGGAGGCTCCAATCATTTCTTTGCGGATTGACCACTTTCTCCAAGATTCTCTTGATTTCCCGGTTGGACACTTCCGCTTGTCCATTTGTTTGCGGATGATAAGCAGTAGCAACCTTATGTGACACTCCATAGCGCTTGAGCAATGCTTCTACCTTCCTGTTACAAAAGTGGGATCCTTGGTCGCTCACGATTGCTCGTGGCGACCCATAACGGCATACAATATGATTCCTAATGAAAGACACAACGGCATTGGCGTCGTCAAGGCTGGTAGGTATGGCCTCTACCCACTTTGACACGTAGTCAACTGCTAACAGAATATACAGATACCCACTAGAGTTGGGAAATGGTCCCATAAAGTCAATGCCCCATACATCAAATATTTCACAGAACAACATAGGTTGTTGAGGCATTTCATCCTTTTGGGATGCGTTTCCTGACTTCTGACACTGATGGCAAGACACACATAACCGGTTAGCATCCTTGAATAAGGTTGGCCACCAAAATCCATAATCCAACACTTTTTTAGCGGTCCTTTATGGGCCAAAGTGGCCACCACATTCGGACGAATGACAAGCTTGAAGAATTGGTTGGAATTCAGACTCCGGGACACATCTTCGAATTACTTAGTCTACGCCCCTCTTCCACAAGTGAGGGTCATCCAAATATAGTATTCGGAATCACTCCTCAACTTGTCCCTTTGGTTTTTCGAAAAGTTGGGAGGGAGGATTTTCGCAACCAAGTAGTTTGCCGTTGGGGCAAACCAAGGTAAGCTATCCAACACAGCATGCAAACTATCCAATGGGAATGAGTCATTGAGTGGAAATAGATCAATTTTTAAATTCTCAATGCGGCTTAAATGATCTACAACCAGGTTTTGAGATCCACTCCGGTCCCTAATCTCAATGTCGAATTCTTGCAAAAGCAAGATCCAACGTATGAGTCTAGGCTTTGACTCATTCTTTGTCAATAAGTACTTTAAAGCTGCATGATCCGTGTATACCACTATCTTTGACCCTAGCAAATAAGATCTGAATTTATCCAAAGCATGAACAATAGCTAGGAGTTCTTTTTCAGTAGTGGTATAGTTGGATTGTGCTGCATCTAGTGTCTTAGAAGAGTAAGCAATGACATAAGGGAGTTTACCATCGCACTGTGCAAGCGTGGCACCTACAGCATGGTTTGACGCATCGCACATTATCTCAAATGGCAACGTCCAGTTGGGGCCTCGCACAATTGGTGTCGTGGTAAGAACTCTCCTTAGCTCTTCAAAAGCTTTTACACATTCACTATCAAACTCAAAATCCACATCTTTTTGGAGTAGGAACGACAATGGCAAAGCAGTCTTGCTGAAGTCTGTGATAAAGAGCCTATAAAATCTTGCATGTCCCAAAAACGAGCGGACCTCCCTCACGGATGAGGGGTGAGGCAAAGTGGTGATAACTTTGACCTTGGCCGGGTCTACAGAAATGCCTTCATCAGATACTACATGTCCTAACACTATATCTTGTTGTACCATAAAGTGACATTTTTCAAAATTTAAGACAAGGTTAGTGTCAACACATCTAGCTAGGACCTTGGCCAAGCTCTCTAAACAATAATCAAACGAAGTACCATAAACGTTGAAGTCGTCTATAAAGACTTCGAGACAATTCTTAATTAGATCGGAGAAGACACGTGTCATGCACCGCTGAAAAGTAGCGGGTGCGTTACATAGTCCAAATGGCATCCTTTTATAGGCGAAGGTGCCAAACGGACAAGTAAACGTGGTCTCCTCCTGATCTTCAGGAGCAATATGTATCTGGAAGTAGCCAGTAAATCCATCAAGAAAGCAGTAGTGAGATTTACCTGCCAAGCGGTCTAGCATCTGATCAATGAAGGGTAAGGGGTAATGGTCCTTCCGTGTAGCGGCGTTCAATCTTCTGTAGTCAATACATACTCGCCACGCATTTTGTACTCTTTTAGTGACCAATTCACCATCGTCCTTCTTGACCGTTGTGATGCCCGACTTCTTGGGGACAACCTGAACCGGGCTCACCCACTCACTGTCGGAGATTGGGTATATGATATCTGCATCCAGTAATCGGGTGACCTCTTTCTTCACTACATCGAGGATGGTTGGGTTGAGCCTCCTTTGCGGTTGCCTAACTGGCTTAGCTCCATCTTGAAGAAATATCCTATGCATGCACTTACGGGGGTCAATTCCCACAATATCCGCTAGGCTCCATCCTATTGCTTTCTTGTACTTTCTTAGAATATCTAGGAGCTTTCCCTCTTCTTCACTTGAGATCTCACTAGTAATAATGACCGAAAAACTTTGGTTATCCTCTAAGAAAGTATACTTCAAATGAGATGGAAGGGGCTTTAGTTCACTTTTTGTCTCAAGATGAGGTTCCTTTTCATCAAGCTCATGGGATTCATTCTTGTGAACTTCCTCATGTTCATCTTCTTGGTCATCCGTCTCCTCAACAATGGGGAAGCACAACTTGTCATGGTCTTCTTCTTGCACTTCCACTACCACTTCATCAATCACATCACATCGGAGCACGGAATGTTCTTCCGGAGGATGTTTCATGGCTTCCTCTAAATTAAACTTGATAATCTTGTCTCCAACCCCAAAGGAATATATACCGGTGAAGGCATCTAACTTGAATTTGGAGGTTTTGAGGAAGGGTCTACCAAGTAGAACGGAGGATGAGCTTCTATTTTCTGCTGGAGGCATTTCAAGGATGTAAAAGTCAACCGGAAAAACCAAGTCCTTAATTGCCACGAGCACATCTTCCGATATCCCCATCACTGTGATCACACTTTTATCGGCTAAGGCAAACCTCGCTGCCAACTTCTTCAATGGAGCTAAACATAACTGCACATAGATAGAAAGTGACATGATGCTTACAGAAGCTCCCAAGTCACACATACAATCATGAAAAGTGTGTCCACCAATACAACAAGACACTAAGCACGGTCCAGGGTCACCATATTTTTTTGGAATAGGTTCCATCAAGGAAGAAATTGAACTACCCAAGGATAATGTCTCCAATTCTCCTATCCTATCCTTGTGTGTACACAAGTCTTTCAAACATTTTGCATACTTTGAAATTTGTTGAATAGCATCAAGGAGTGGTATGGTTACCTCAAACTTTTTGAACACTTGAAGCAAGTTCAAATCAAACTCCGGTGTTTTCTTTGCCTTCTTCACCATGAAAGGGAATGGAATAGGAATGGACTCATCCACTATAGCTTTCCTCTTGGATTCCTTGAGGTTTACTCCTTTTTCCTCATGCCTTTTGTCTACTACCTCTTCTTCATGTGGAGCTTCAACAACTACCTCTTCCTCATGAATTTCTCCCATGACCCTTGGAGGTATCTCCTCTAATGTAGTCCCCGACCGTAGAGTGATGGCGTTGAGACCGCCTCTTGGGTTTGGTTGGGGTTGGGATGGAAGGTTAGAGGAACTTGAGGGTTGGTTGGTGTTGTTATTGGGGTTGGTGGTTGGCTTGACATGTTCATCTTTGAAAGCATGTTGGTGAGGTTGGCCAATTGAGTATTCAAGGCCTCGAATTGAGCCTTGTTGCTCTCATCTCGTTTTTCCATGGCGGCTCTAAGCTCATCAACTTGATTATTGGAAGATGGAGGGGTTTGGTTTTGGTTTTATTATCTATGGTGTGGTGCTTGGTACTTGGTGTAGTTGTTTTGGTTTTGGTTGGAGTGGCCTTGGTTGGCTTGGTAGTTGGTGTTGTTATGGTGATATTGGGATGAAGATTGGTTGTTGTTGTGATGAGAAGAAGAGTTGTTCCACCTTCGGTTTTGATTGCTTCCTTGTGCATTATCTCTCCACCCTTGATGTTGATTACCACCTTGATGGTAATTGTTTTGACCTTGAGGAGGGTAGGGTGGACGGTTGTTGTAATTCACATTGGCTACCACAAGAGCATGTTCCTCCTGAATTTGATGGCATTGGTCGGTGTAATGTGTGGTGCTAGAGCACAAACCACAAATCCTAGGAGGGCCTTCAAGTTGAGCAACTGGAGGTGGGGCTTGGATGGCTTGGATGGAGTAGTATTCCTTTTGATCCCTTTGGATTTGTGTAAGGATGGTGGTCATATCCCCAAGTGCTTTGGTTAGACTTGATTCGAAAGGGGATGGTTCTACCACACCCTTGAGAGGATTACTTCTCACCCTTGTGTGTTGTGTAGCTTCGGCAACATCCTTTATCAAATTCCAAGCTTCTCCCTCCGTCTTGTTTTTCGAAAGGGAACCGCCACTAGAAGTGGTGAGCAATCTTCTATCTTCCACACAAAGACCTCCAGTAAAGTAGCTAATGAGCAAGTGAGTGGTCATTCTGTGGTGTGGACATGACTCTAATAGCCTCTTGAACTGAGACCAATATTCGTACAAACTCTCTTGGTCTCTTTGCATTATACCCGAAATCTCTTTCCGGATGTAGTCGGTCTTCTCCGGTGGGAAGAACTTATCAAGAAACTCTCTTCTCAAGAATCCCAATTAGTCACAATCTCATTCGGTAGCGAATAGAAGCATGTCTTTGCTTGCGCTTCAAGAGAGAAAGGGAAGGCAAAAACCATGATAGCTACCTCATCGGCTCCATGCCTTCGAGCCGTAGAACAAGCAACTTGAAAATCTTTCAAATGTCAGATGGGGTCTTGACCCGACAACCCATGATACTTAGGAAGTAGATTTATCAAGCTACTCTTCAACTCAAAGTTCGGATAGAGGTTAGGATACCTTGCTTGCAACGGTTGAAGTATGATATCCGGAGCTCCTTGCTCATGCAAAGTGATCCGGCGTGGCTCCACCATGTGTGGCTCACCTGTAGGATGCAAAGATGTATTAGCAGTGTCAACAGAAGAATAGGAAGTAGAGGACTCCAAGTCACTCTCGGTGACGTCTAGTGATTCGGTATTTTCCTCAAGAGAGGGCGAAGTACTAGGCGTATAGTCCAACCGCCGTCTAGCTTGCCGAGTGTGTAACAAAGTTCTTTCAATCTCGGGATCAAAATTGGCTAAGCTAGAATTCGGTTGAGACCGAGTCATCAAACTTGAAAGTCATAGCACAAATGCAAAAGAAATCTAAACTATAGCTAAGTATTGGAAGAAGTAAAATATCCACAATATTCACATATTCACATAACCAATATCAAGGCACATGTTGCAACCATTCCCCGGCAACGGTGCCAAAAATTTAACAAACGATTGTCCCCAAGGGTGTATTGGTAAAGATTTTGTTAAGTAAAATTGCGTTGCAAGTATAGCTCTACCAACAACAATCCTCGGGTGTCAAATTTAGAAGAGGGATTTGGTTGTCACAAGTTCAACCCCAATAGAAATAACCGAAGTATTCAAACCTCGGGTCGTGTCACAAGGAATGGGCAAACATATGCTTCAACATTAGTTAGAAATCCGGGTTTGTGAGTTATGAGCATGAAAATAAATGGGAATCTTAACAAGCAAGTAATCTTAAATTGCAACATACTAATTCAATTAACTAAGCAAAACATGAGCAATTCCAATGAATAAGTAACATTCCACTTAATTCTATTATAAACCAAACAAGTAACTATAACTAAAGCAAATAATTGAGAAAGTTGGTTTTCAAATATGAATAATAAAAACAACTCTTGGCTAGGCATGGGAATTAGGATCACCATCCTTGTCTAACAACTATATCTTGACAATTATAAGGAACCAAGCTCATTAAGTCTACCCTAAAAGTCTTAAGTACGTGATATCTACTCCTAGACTTGAAGTACGTCAAATGGCTTTGATCACATCAACCCATAAGTCCCAACCTACCTACTAATTAGATTAGTAGTGGGTTGGCGTCAATGAGTATCAAATTGACCACCAAGGGCTCCCAAATCATCAAATCCATTAGACCCAATGACTCAAGTTTACCCAATTCCCTTGACCTAGGCCAAGAGTAAAGAAGACTACTCCATAATCAAAGTAAACAATTCGTCGAACACATGATAAGCATTAACAAAAGACATGTTTAAAATAACAATTAAATTGGAATCTACAAATACCCACTAACAATTATCAACATACAATCATCAAAACAACAAGACTAAACATAGAAATCATCAATGTAACATCAACAAGTCAATAATCAGAACATTCATGAAATGGGTATAAAATGACAAGTAACAAGGATTCATAAACTATCACAAGATATAAGCAAAATTGTAGCAAGGAATTCAAATTGAACAATTAAAACTAGCAATTAACAAGATCCAATTCATAAATCAACAAGGGAAGATCAAATTAAAACTAGATCTAGAGAGGAACAAGGGTTTCGCTCTCTAGAATCACCCAAGAACCTAAAAACTAGCTAAAAATTATGTCCTAGTGTAAAATGATTGCTCCCCCCTTTTCCCCTAGAATCCTTGGGTATTTTCCATGCAGAAACAGCTTGGAATTGGGCCTCATGAGCCTCATAAATTGCCAGGCATGATTTCCTTTAATGAGGTCACGTGCAACTTCCCACGCGTGCACGCCATGCGTGCGTGATGCCAGGGCATTTTGGCCAGTTTCACTGACCTTTTCTTTATTGTTTTTAGGATAGTTTCATGCATTTTCTTAGAAAATAAGCTAGTCTGGATAGATATTCACTTACATCTTAATTCAAGCATACATTGTGCACTTTACATGATTTCATGAGGATTTTGCATGAATTTAATGACAAATTGGATGTTGCATTTCCCATGACTTGGATTAGAACTTTGATGCACTTTATTGCTTGATTTCAGGACAAAAGAAGCAAGGAAGAACCACGTTAGTAGCCACGTTAATCTAACTAACGTGACCTCTAACATGGAATGGGAGCTAACTTGCAAAGTTAATGAGAAAAGTAATCACCAATAACGCCCTCGAAGCCATCATAGCCCACGTTAAGAGTCACGTTAACTAAGTTAATGTGAACTCTAACGTGGAAGAAAGAAAATGGAGCCAACGTTAGTGACACTTACCTTTGTCACTAACGTTGGACCAAGCTCATAAGTGGCCACGTTAACTTAGTTAACGTGGACTCTAACGTTGGGAAGCAAAGGAGAAGCCAACGTTAGTGACACTAACCTTTGTTACTAACGTTGGCCAAGCCTCAATGAGCCACGTTAACTCCCACGTTAACCTAATTAACGTGGAAGCTAACGTGGAAACAGCATGTGATCACCAACGTTAGTGACACCTACCTTTGTCACTAACGTTGGAATGAACCCACACAAGCCACTATGAGCCACGTTAACTCCCACGTTAACTTAGTTAACGTGGAAGCTAACGTGGATAAGGGAATGATGAGCCAACGTTAGTGACACTCACCTTTGTCACTAACGTTGGAGATGGCTAGCATTGCTACGTTAGAAGCCACGTTAACCTAGTTAACGTGGACTCTAACGTGGGAAATAGGGGCATATTGGAACGTTAGTGACAAAGGTAAGTGTCACTAACATTCTCGAAGGATTGGCAAGCCTACGTTGAGAGCCACATTAGCTAAATTAACGTGGACTCTAACGTAGGGAAGGGGGAGGCTTATCAACGTTATTGGGAAAGGTAAGTCCCAATAACGTGTGCGAAGGACCAAGAGGCAACGTTAGTGGCAATGTTTGTGCCACTAACGTTGAGGTTAACGTGGCTCATACTTGGGTGAGCAACGTTAGTGAAAAAGGTGATTGTCACTAATGTTCTCGAACCCACACCTCCACTTAACGTTAACACCACTAACGTCCTGAGCTAAAAGTCCCTGCCTACTTCACACTTTCTCTCTGCAAGCAAAGCTAAGCCCAATGAAGAAGATAACTGCTTCAAACTCAGGATCCAAAGGCCCATACCCAAGACTTGAAGAGCCAACTAGAAGATCAGAAGAGTAGTATATATAGGAGTAGCTTTGAATTAGTTTAAAGAGCTGGAAACTTTAGGGAGCCTTTGGCCTAGAATTACTCTCTGTATTTTACTTTCTATGCACTTCTAGTTTACTTTCAGCATGTATTCTCCATCTTTGTTTTCATTTTTCAAGGCTATGAACAACTAAACCCCTTTCATTGGGTTAGGGAGCTCTGTTGTAATTTGATGGATCAATTTTAGTTTTCATTCTCCTTCTTCTATCTTTTCTCTTGATTTTACTAGAAAGCTTTCGATCTTCATCCAATTGGGTAGTTATCTTGGAAAAGAAGCTATTCATACTTGGATCTCTTCTGAACCTTGAAAGAGGAATGAAGGGATCATGCTAGAAATGCTTTCTCATGCTGGACCAAATTGGGTGTGGATGGATATGTGACTATAATCCTTCCAACACTTGATTTGGGAAATGCATGTGGTATAATCAGTGACCATACTTCATCTCTTCTCATGATCAATTGACCAAGGAATTGGCTATTGATCAAGATTTGAGAGATTGAATTACAAGAAATTATAATTCGATCACTTAAGATTGCCAAGGAGATCAATGAATGCATTGATTGAGGAAGAGATGAAAATGAACTTGATCCGGAGAATGCAACATCTCCTGAGCCCAATGAACTCCCCATTTCTGATCTTACCCATTCTCTTTAATTTCTGCCATTTACTTTTATGAGCAATTACCCTATTCCCATTTAAGATTCTGCAATTTACTTTCCCCCATCAACATTCAGCTCTTTATTTCCAGCATTTACTGTTTTTGCCATTTACTTTCCCACCATTTAATTTTCTGCAATTCTCAACTCAAATTCTGGTTCACTCAACTAGAACATTCCTTTAATTAAAGTTGCTTGATCAATCAATCTCTGTGGGATTCGACCTAACTCTATTGTGAGTTTTTACTTGACGACGAATTCGGTACACTTGCCGAAGGAAATTTGTTGTGAGACAAGTTTTCCCCGTATCAAGTTTATGGCGCCGTTGCCGGGGATTGATTTTGAATCAACAATGATTAAATTAGAGGATAACTAGATTGAGCATTTTTAGTTTGTTTGATTTAATTTTTCTGTTTGAGTAATTTACTTTCAATTTTAGTTAATTTCTTCCCCTCCCCCTACTTTTTCGTTTTTTTTAGTTATTTACAATTCAGTTCATTGACCCACTAACTGTTTGATATATTGCATCACTCACACTAACAGTAATTCTAACAGAAATACTTTCTGCATCTATTTTCCTTGCTTGTGCTTTGTTGGTTGTATGACACGGAGAAGAAGCAGGGCTTCAACCTCTTTTGATTCAGAACCTGAGAGGACCTTCCTTAGATTAAGAAGGGAAGCAAGAGAAAAATGAGTAGTGGGTGCCGAGGAAGAGGAGGAATACATTGAACCAAACATGGAAGAAAACATGGAAAACCATCATGAAGAAGAGGCTCACAACCATGGCAGAGAAAGTCGAGCAAATCATGCTGGGGAGGAGAGAAGAGTTTTAGGCTCTTACATCAATCCAAACCCAGAAAACTGTGGAAATAGCATTCAAAAGCCGACCATCCATGCCAATAATTTTGAACTAAAACCACAGCTCATCACCCTTATTCAGAACAACTGTTCGTTCGGAGGAGGAGTCCAAGAAGAACCCAATCAACATCTAACCACCTTCTTGAGGATATGTGACACGGTGAAGTCTAATGGTGTTCATCCTGACGCCTATAGACTGCTCTTATTTCCATTCTCACTCAAGGATAAGGCAGCCAAGTGGCTAGAGTCTTTTCCGAAGGAGAGTTTGACAACTTGGGAAGATGTGGTGAACAAATTTTTAGCCAGATTCTATCCTCCTCAAAGAATCAACAGGCCGAGAGCTGAGGTCCAAACTTTCAGGCAACAAGATGGTGAGACTCTATATGAAGCATGGGAGAGGTTTAAGGACCTGACAAGGAGGTGTCCACCAGATATGTTCAATGAATGGGTGCAGCTACACATTTTCTATGAAGGCCTTTCTTATTAATCAAAGAAGGCAGTAGACCATTCATCTGGAGGATCTTTGAAAAAGAAGAAGACCATTGAAGAGGCCATAGATGTCATTGAGACTGTAGCAGAAAATAACTATTTCTATACTTCTGAAAGAGGCAACACTAGAGGAGAAATGGAGCTAAACACTGTGGATGAACTGCTTGCTCAAAACAAGATCATTACCAAGCAGCTGGCTGACCTCACCAAGAAGATGGAGATGAACCAAGTAGCAGCAATCACCCCTTCATCAGTAACCCAAGAAGGAGTGAATGAAGAAGCAGAGGGTAGTCAGGAGCAAGCCAACTACATTGGAAATTCACCTAGGCAAAACCATGATCCATACTCCATGACCTACAACCCTGGTTGGAGGAATCACCCAAACTTTGGGTGGGGGAATCAACAAGATCAAGGGTAAGATCGGAGACATCACAACCCCAACAACAATGCATCTCACCAACAATTCACACAGAGAACATATCAACACCACCATGACAACACCTCTCCACATCCATATCAAAACCAAAATAACACTCCTCATCCTTCCACCTCTAATCTCAATCCACCATCATTTGATGACAGACTCTCAAGGATTGAGAATCTACTGGAAGGCATAGGCAAAGAGATTCAAGACAACAAGGCGTTCAAGGAGGAAGTGCGAGCAAATTTTTAGAACCAGGGAGACACCATCAAGAGGTTGGAATCTCAAGTAGGGTATCTCTCTGAGCAGATTCTCAAACCTACAGATGGATTCCCAAGTGACACAGAAAAAATCCGAGAGGAGAAACAAAGAAAGTAAGATGGGAAGATTGCAAGATGGTCACTATAAATGATAAGGAGACTGAGGACAAGCCAAACAAGCCGTCAGAACAACCTGGAGATACCTCAGCAGAGGAGAAGGAAAAAGATCACCAAGAACTAAAAATCTCACAAAAGGAGCTGCTGAGACTCTATGCACCCTTTCCCCAACTGCTCAATGGTGCTGTGGAGAAGAGAATATACTCAAGATTTCTTGACTTGTTTGCATCTCTGCATGTAAACATACCATTCATCAAGACCATCCAATAAATTCCTGCATACATCAAGTATATGAAGGAACTGCTTCCCAGGAAAAGCTCACTCAAGGGGGGCCAAACTATAGTGATGAACAAGGAGTGCAGTGCCCTCATTCAACCAGAGTTGCTTGCAAAAAGAAAAGACCTAGGGAGTTTTCACATCCCCTGTGCCATCGGAGAAATAATGTTTGATAGAGCACTCTGCGATTTGGGAGCAAGCATCAACTTAATGCCCTTGTCCCTTGCGAAGAGCTACAGATCAATGAGATAATGCCCACAGATGTAGTCATCAGGCTGGCTGACAAAACTAAAAACAAGATAATGGAATTGAAATATTGACATGGAAGAGAGTTACACTCACTCAATCATATTGGAAGAGTTGAAAATGTGTTTGATAGACCATTCCTAGCTATAGCCAGAGCACTTATAGATGTGGAGCGAGGGGAGCTAATCTTGAGGATCCATGATGAACAGCTCGCCTTCATTGTTTTCAAACACTCACAGGAAACAGATCAAGAGAACAAGGAACCAAGGAAGGATCAGAGTGAGACACTAAAGGAAGAGGCAAGTACTGAAGAACAACAAGCTCATCCAGAGACTCCCTTGGTTGATGGACAAGGAAACAAGCAGTTGTCACAGCTCAAGGAAAAGCTGGAGGAACCTAAACCACCAGAGGCATGTGAAGACAACCTCAAAATTCCTTTAGAAGAAGAGGCCACAAAGAGCAAGGCAACATCAAAAGAAACAAAGAAGAAGGTACCAAGGAGGTGGAGGAACAAAAAATCCCTACAGAGGACTTCTCTCCAGGGGATAAAGTGATCTCAGCTTACTTCCCAGATATCCCCCCTGATCTCCCCACTGTACCATCTCAGCTACCTAAGGCCTTCACTATCAACAGAGTTTCTTTACTTTGAACATGTAGAGATCATTGATACAACCAATGGATATAGGTCCACTGCAAGAGGGGAGGACTTGAAGCATTACCAACCACCCTGACAAAAAAAAAAAAGAAAAAAACGTCAAGCTAGTGACGCTAAAGAACCGCTTCATGGGAGGCAACCCATGTTTTATATGCTTTTAGAAAATAGTTAATAAGTCAATTTTTATGAATTCCAACCCAAACTTGACTAACACTTGGTGAAATCCTTGTCATGCAGTATATAGTGAAGAACAAATTTGGTGTTCAAAGCCTACCAAAAAAGCATGAATACAACTCAGAGCATGCTAGTCTTGGAGCTTTGAACAACAACTTTTTCATCACGGTGCTCCAAACTAAGTTTGGTGTCACCCAAGCTGCCACGAATATGCATATAAGGATACACAGTTAGTTAGTTAGTTGGTGTTCATGAATAAACAATCTAATCCCTTTCCTTTATTATTCTAGCCGCAAAGTTTAAACTTGTTTGATGATATTAGTTTTTCTTATTTTATTTTATTTTTTTTTAGGGAAAACGGAAAGGAGCATTGAAGGGGATTGATTAGACAATTAAATGAAGAAGGTTCGGACACCACAAAAGGAGGATACAACACACGTGCCCCAAGGGGGGATGCATTGGAAAATGTTGCCATGCAACATTAAAAAAAAAGAGACCCTTGAGGACCGAACCAATAGCCCTCATAAAGTGATGATCCTTGTCCCTTCTCCATGCACAACCCCAACCGTCCGTCAAGCAACCACTCCATCAATCCACACCTTACATTCATTCACAGTCTCCCTATGTAAGTGAGTCCTAGTCTGTACTTACCCCTTGATGAGCGGATATTTTATACGCTTTTTGGGGATAATTTCATATAGTTTTGAGTATGTTTTAGTTAGTTTTTAGTTTATTTCCAGTAGTTTTTAGGAAAAATTCATGTTTCTGGACTTTACTATGAGTTGTGTGTTTTTCTATAATTTCAGGTATTTTTCTGGCTGAAATTGAAGGAGCTGAGCAAAAATCTGATTCAGGCTGAAAAAGGACTGCTGATGCTGTTGGATTCTGACCTCCCTGCACTCAAAGTGGATTTTCTGGAGCTACAGAACTCGAAATGGCGTGCTTCCAATTGCGTTGGAAAGTAGACATCCAGGGCTTTCCAGCAATATATAATAGTCCATACTTTGCACAAGAATTGACGACATAAACTGGCATTCAACGCCAGCCTTCTGCCCAAATCTGGCGTCCAGCGCCAGAAAAGGATCAAAAACTGGAGTTGAACGCCCAAACTGGCACAAAAACTGGCGTTCAACTCCACAAATGGCCTCTACACGTGAATTGCTTAAAGTCTCAGCTCCAGCACACACCAAGTGGGCCCCAACACACCAAGTGGAACCCAGAAGTGGATCTCTGCATCATCCATCATAGTCCACTCATATTTTGTAACCCTAGGCTACTGGTTTAGTATTTAAACAACTTTTAGAGACTTATTTTGTATCTCATGACATTTCAGATCTAAACTTTGTATTCTCTAATGGCATGAGTCTCTAAACCCCATTGTTGGGGGTGAGGAGCTCTGCTATGTCTCAATGAATTAATGCAAGTATTTCTGTTTTCCATTCAAACACGCTTGTTCCTATCTAAGATGTTCATTCGCGCTTAACTGTGATGAAGGTGATGATCTGTGACATTCATCACCTTCCTCAAACCACGAACGTGTGCCTGACAACCACCTCCGTTCTATATCCGATTGAATGAGTGTCTCTTAGGTTCCTTAATCAGAATCTCCGTGGTATAAGCTAGAACTGATGGCGGCATTCATGAGAATCCGGAAAGTCTAAGCCTTGTCTGTGGCATTCCGAGTAGGATTCAAGGATTGAATGACTGTGACGAGCTTCAAACTCCTAAAGGGTGGGCGTTAGTGACAGATGCAAAAGGATAGTAAATCCTATTCCAACCGGATCGAGAACCAACCGGTGATTAGCCGTGCTGTGACAGAGCGCGTGAGCGTAGTTTTCACTGGAAGGATGGAAGGTAGCCATTGACAACGGTGATCCACCAACACACAGCTTGCCATAGGAGGACGTGCGTGCGTGAATCAGAAAACAGAGGAAAGCAGAGATTCAGAAGACAAAGCATCTCCAAAACTCCAACATATTCTCCATTACTACACAACAAGTAACTTTTAATTTATGCTCTACTGGTTATTCATAATTCAACTGATAAACATAATTGACTTCCTGACTAAGATTTACAAGATAACCATAGATTGCTTCAAACCAACAATCTCCGTGGGATTCGACCCTTACTCACGTAAGGTATTACTTGGACGACCCAGTGCACTTGCTGGTTAGTGGTACGAGTTGTGAAAAGTGTGATTCGCAATTTGTGCTACCAAGTTTTTGGCGCCGTTGCCGGGGATCGTTCGTGTTTGAACAACTGACGGATTATTTTGTTGCTTAGATTAGGAAAAATCTTTCTTTTTTGGTTTAGAGTCTTTTATTATTTATCCCTTGTTAAAATACTTTAAACTTATAGCTCAGTTATTTAGAACGTGGTGTTTATGTTCATGATAATTGGCTATCATATTTTTTAAAAAAAAAACCTTTTTCAAAAATAATTTTTCTATTAAATCCTGTGCCAAACTTTAAGTTTGGTGTTTTCAAAAATAATCTCTCTTAAAATTTCATCCTAAGGTCCCATAACTCATTTGGCTAGAACATTAATTTGATTGGGTTAGACTCTTTTATACTCTTTTCAAAACATTCTTTTTCAAAAACATTTTTTTCTATTAAATCTTGTGCCAAACTTTAAGTTTGGTGTTTTCTTGTTGATTTCCCTTTGATTTTCGAAAATTTTGTTTGGTTTTCAAAAACATTTTAAGTTTGGTGTTCTTCCTTCTTGTTCTTGTGTTCTTGTGAGTCTTCAAAGTGTTCTTGAGTTTTCCTTGTGTCTTGATCTTAAAATTTTTAAGTTTGGTGTTCCTTGGTGTTTTCCCTCCAAATTTTTCGAAAACAAGGAGCATTAGATCTAAAAATTTTTAAATCTTGTACTATCTTATTGTTTTTCTCTCTCCTCACTAAATTCAAAAATATCTTTTCAAAATATCTTTTCTAACTTCCTATCTTTTCAAAATTTGTTTCAACTAACTAACCAACTTTTTGTTTGTTTCTTAACTTTTTCAAAACTACCTAACTAACTCTCTCTCTCTCAAATTTTCGAAAATATCTCCCCTCTTTTTTTCAAAAATTTCTGTTTTTTTTTTAACTAATTATTTTTAAATTTTTTTTTACGAAAAAAAAAATTTTTTTTTATTTCAAAATTCAAATTCTTTTTAGTTATTTTATTTTATTTAAGTATTTACTTCTTATAAAATAAAATAAATAAAAAGATAAATCTGTCCAAGTTATATCCATAGAAATCCATCATGGACACAAGTGGAAATGAACAGTCCAGGAGGACTCTGGGGTCATATTCTAACCCCTCTACTGCTTCATATGGGAGTAGCATATGCATACCCTCCATTGGAGTTAGTAGCTTTGAGTTGAATCCTCAGCTCATTATCATGGTGCAGCAAAGTTGCCAGTATTCCGGTCTTCCACAGGAAGAACCTACAGAGTTTCTGGCACAATTTTTACAAATTGCTGACACAGTACATGATAAGGAAATAGATCAGGATGTCTACAAACTATTACTGTTTCCATTTGCTGTAAAGGATCAAGCCAAGAGGTGGTTAAACAACCAACCAAAGGCCAGCATAAGAACATGGAAACAGCTGACAGAAAAATTCCTGAATCAATATTTCCCTCCAAAAAGGATGACACAGCTAAGGCTGGACATCCAAGGCTTTAAACAAGGAGATAATGAATCTCTTTATGATGGCTGGGAGAGATACAGAGAAATGCTACGGAAATGCCCCTCTGAAATGTTTTCAGAGTGGGTTCAGTTAGACATCTTCTACTATGGGCTTGCAGAAGGAGCTCAGATGTCTTTAGATTACTCAGCTGGTGGATCTATCCATATGAGAAAGACAATTGAAGAAGCTCAAGAGCTCATTGATACAGTTGCCAGGAATCAGCATCTGTATCTAAGCAGCAACCCTTCCATGAATGAAGAGGTTAAAACAGTAACTGCTGAATTCAGTACTGTAAAACAAGCTGCTGAATTCAATCAGCAATTAGATTTTCTAACAAAGCAGCTAGCTGAATTCAAAGACAGGTTACAGGAGACAAGGATAGCTAATATGCATATGGAAGAACAGTTTAAGCAAACAAAGCAGCAGCTATCAAAGCAAATAGCAGAAGAATGCCAAGCAGTTCAATTAAGAAATGGGAAAACATTAAATACCCCACCTCAAGGCATCAAAAATTCAAGAAATGAGAAACCCACCAAAGATTCCCCTGAGGACAGTAAGAGCCCAGGGAAAAATAATTCTGGCACTAAAATGCCAGAAAATAGGTGGAAGGCTGGCGCTGAACGCCCAGACCATGCCCAAAACTGGCGTTCAGCGCCAGAAACAAGGCAGGATTGGCGTTCAACGCCAGAAATGGGCAAGAATCTGGCGTTGAACGCCCAACAGGGGCACATTTCTGGCGTTCAGGCGCCAGGAACAGACAGTGAGTTGGCGTTTAACGTCACTCCAGCTTCTAACTCTGGTACGCAATTGCCAGTGAGGGATCAGACACACATAAGTGCTGATAACAACCCCTTTAAAAAGGCTTCTTTAACCACTAAGGTTGAGGAATATAAAGCCAAGATACCTTATCCTCAAAAACTCCGGAAAGTGGAGCAGGATAAGCAATTTGCTCGCTTTGCAGATTATCTAAGGACTCTTGAAATAAAGATTCCATTTGCAGAGGCACTTGAGCAAATACCTTCTTATGCCAAGTTCATGAAAGAGATCTTGAGTCATAAAAAGGAGTGGAGAGAAACAGAAAGAGTTCTCCTCACTGAAGAATGCAGTGCAGTCATTCTGAAAAGCTTTCCTGAAAAGCTTAAAGACCCTGGGAGTTTTCTGATACCATGCATATTAGAAGGTGATTGCACCAAGACAGCTTTATGCGATCTTGGGGCAAGCATCAACCTAATATCTGCATCCACTATCTGGAAGCTTGGCTTAACTGAAGAAGTTAAACCAACCCGGATATGTCTCCAACTTGCTGATGGTTCCACTAAATACCCATCAGGCGTGATTGAGGACATGATTGTCAGAGTTGGGCCATTCGCCTTTCCCACTGACTTTGTTGTGCTGGAAATGGAGGAGCACAAGAGTGCCACTCTCATTCTAGGAAGACCCTTCCTAGCAACTGGACGATCCCTCATTGACGTCCAACAGGGGGAAATAACCCTGAGAGTCAATGATGACGAGTTCAAGTTGAACGCTGTCAAAGCCATGCAGCATCCAGACACATCAACAGACTGCATGAAAGTTGACCTTATTGACTCTTTGGTAGAAGAGATCAACATGGCTGAGAGTCTCGAATCAGAGTTGGAAGACATCTTTAAAGATGTTCAGCCTGATTTGGAGGATTCAGGGGACATGAAAGAGCCTCTGAACTTTCTTCTGAAAGAGGAAAAACCTCCTAAACCAGAGCTCAAGCCACTGCCACCATCCTTGAAATATGCATTTCTAGGAGAAGGTGACACCTTTCCAGTGATCATAAGCTCTGCTTTAAATTCACAGGAAGAGGAAGCACTTATTCAAGTGCTAAGGACACACAAGACAGCTCTTGGGTGGTCCATAGGTGACCTTAAGGGCATAAGCCCAGCTAGATGCATGCACAAAATCCTACTGGAGGATAATGCTAAACCAGTGGTTCAACCACAGAGGCGGCTAAATCCAGCCATGAAGGAAGTGGTGCAGAAAGAGGTCACCAAATTACTAGAGGCTGGGATTATTTATCCCATTTCTGATAGCCCCTGGGTGAGCCCTGTTCAAGTCGTCCCAAAAAAGGGAGGCATGACAGTGATTCATAATGAAAAAAATGAACTGATTCCTACAAGAACAGTTACAGGGTGGCGCATGTGTATTGACTACAGAAGGCTCAATACAGCTACCAGAAAGGATCATTTTCCTTTACCATTCATAGACCAGATGCTAGAGAGACTAGCAGGTCATGATTATTACTGCTTTTTGGATGGCTACTCAGGCTATAACCAGATTGCAGTAGATCCCCAGGATCAAGAAAAAACAGCATTCACATGTCCATCCGGAGTGTTTGCTTATAGAAGGATGCCCTTTGGGCTATGCAATGCACCTGCAACCTTCCAGAGATGCATGCTCTCTATTTTCTCTGATATGGTGGAAAAATTTCTGGAAGTCTTCATGGATGACTTCTTAGTATATGGAGACTCATTCAGCTCCTGTCTTGATCACCTGAAACTTGTTCTGAAAAGATGCCAAGAAACCAACCTAGTTTTAAACTGGGAAAAGTGTCACTTCATGGTGACTGAAGGAATTGTTCTTGGGCATAAAATCTCAAACAAGGGAATAGAGGTGGATCAAGCAAAAATAGAGGTAATTGAAAAATTACCACCACCTGCCAATGTTAAGGCAATCAGAAGCTTTCTGGGGCATGCAGGATTCTATAGGAGGTTTATAAAGGATTTTTCAAAAATCGCAAAACCTCTAAGCAATCTGCTAGCTGCTGACACGCCATTTGTGTTTGACACAGCATGCCTGCAGGCGTTTGAAACGCTGAAAGCTAAGCTGGTCACAGCACCAGTCATTTCTACACCAGACTGGACATTTCCATTTGAGTTAATGTGTGATGCCAGTGATCATGCCATTGGTGCAGTATTGGGACAGAGGCATGACAAGCTTCTGCATGTCATTTATTATGCCAGTCGCGTTCTAAATGATGCCCAGAAAAATTACACAACCACAGAAAAAGAACTACTTGCAGTGGTTTACGCCATTGACAAGTTCAGATCATACTTAGTAGGATCAAAAGTGATTGTGTATACTGACCATGCTGCTCTTAAATATCTACTCACAAAGCAGGATTCAAAACCCAGGCTCATCAGATGGGTATTGCTTCTGCAAGAGTTTGATATAGAAATAAGAGACAGAAAAGGGACAGAGAACCAAGTGGCTGATCATCTGTCCCGGATAGAGCCAGTGGAAGGGACGTCCATCCCCTTCCTTGAGATCTCTGAGACGTTCCCTGATGAGCATCTATTTGCCATTCAGGAAGCACCATGGTTTGCCGATATTGCAAACTATAAAGCTGCAAGGTTCATACCCAAGGAGTACAATAGAATACAAAAAAAGAAACTAATTACTGATGCAAAGTACTACTTGTGGGATGAGCCCTATCTCTTTAAGAGATGTGCAGACGGAATTATCCGTAGGTGTGTCCCCAGAGAGGAAGCACAGAGAATCCTATGGGATTGCCATGGATCTCAATATGGAGGCCATTTCGGAGGTGAGCGAACAGCCACCAAGGTCCTCCAATGTGGCTTCTATTGGCCCACACTCTATAAAGATTCCCGAGAGTTTGTACGTAGTTGCGACAGTTGCCAAAGAGCTGGTAATCTGCCTCATGGTTACGCCATGCCTCAACAAGGAATCTTAGAAATAGAGTTGTTTGATGTATGGGGAATTGACTTCATGGGACCTTTCCCACCATCATACTCAAACACTTATATTCTGGTAGCAGTTGACTATGTATCAAAATGGGTTGAGGCTATTGCCACACCCACCAATGATACTAAAACAGTGCTAAAGTTCCTCCAGAAACATATCTTTAGCAGGTTTGGTGTCCCTAGAATGTTAATTAGTGATGGGGGCACTCACTTCTGCAATAAACAGCTTTACTCTGCCATGGTTCGGTATGGAATTCGCCACAAAGTGGCCACTCCATATCATCCACAAACCAACGGGAAGCTGAAGTCTCTAACAGAGAATTAAAGAGAATCCTGGAACGGACAGTAAATACCCGTAGAAAGGATTGGGCAAGGAGCTTGGATGATGCTCTGTGGGCATACAGAACAGCATTCAAGACCCCTATAGGGACCTCTCCATACCAACTTGTGTATGGTAAGGCATGCCACTTGCCCGTGGAACTGGAACATAAGGCCTACTGGGCAACCAGGTTCCTAAACTTAGATGCCAAATTAGCAGGAGAAAAACGATTGCTCCAGCTAAATGAGCTAGAGGAATTCAGATTCACAGCTTTCGAAAATGCCAAGCTTTATAAAGAAAAATCAAAAAAATGGCATCACAAAAAGCTGTCATCTAGAATCTTTGAACCAGGACAGAAGGTCCTGTTGTTTAACTCTAGACTCAGGCTATTCCCCGGGAAACTGAAATCCCGGTGGAGGGGACCATACGTGATTACAAGTGTGTCACCATATGGTTATGTGGAGCTTCAAGATATTGATTCGGATAAGAAGTTCATTGTCAATGGACAGAGAATCAAGCATTATCTTGAAGGCAACATTGAGCAAGAATGCTCAAGGCTGAAGCTAGATTAAAAGCTCAGCAAGGTCCAGCTAAAGACAATAAAGAAGCGCTTACTGGGAGGCAACCCAGCCATGGGGCAACAATCCTCTAAGCATTTTGCCTATTTTTATTTTATTTGTTTATATAAAGTTCACTGACACTAAGGTAAAGAATCATTTGCATAAGTTTACAGGGTTACAGAAGGAATCTACACACAAAACAGAGATAGGGAGCTTACTGGCAAGAAAACGCCAGTGAAGGCCATTTTGGGCGTTCAGCGCCCAAAATGGGCATCCAGTGGGCGCTGAACGCCAGTAAGGATAGCTATCTGGCGTTCAATGCCAGAAAAGGGCAACAACTGGGCGTTGAACGCCCAGGATAGCAGCATTGGGCATTGAACGCCCAAAACAGGCAGTGTTTGGGCGTTCAAACGCCAGGATGGGGGGAGGAGCTCTCCTTCTACCCATCTCCTTCTTTTTCTTTTGCTTGAGGACAAGCAAAGCTCTAAGTTTGGTGTGCTTATCCGTGATCACTAAGATCATGGCCCCTAAAGGAAAACAACCCACTCCAAGAGGAGCAAGGGCGTGATTTAAAGGAACTGAAGCGCCAGAAATTCTCTCTTGAAGGACCAAGCACCTCACAGACTAGAGGAACATCCACTTCCCAAACCTCAAGGTTGTGAGTTCTAATCTTAGCATTAACTCTGTGATAACTGTTCTTATTTTAATTTTACCTTAGGAGTCATATAGTAGTAAGTAGTCTATTTTGATTTTATCTCCAATTAAGCTATAGTTTATTTTTCTCATCATCAGCAAACATGAATAAAATAGTAGATCTTTTAAATAAGAAGCAATAAAATTTCGATTTTTAATAAGAGAAATTCTAATTAGTTAAATGTGGTGGCAATGCTTTCTGTCTTCTGAATGAATGCTTGAACAGTGCATATATCTTTTGAATTTGTTGTTTAAGACTGTTAAATATGTTGGCTCTTGAAAGAATGATGAACATGAGACATGTTATTGAGAATCTGAAAATCATAAAAATGATTCTTGAAGCAAGAAAAAGCAGCAAAGAACAAAGCTTGCAGAAAAAAAATATCCAAAAAAAAAAAAAAGAGAGAAAGAAAAAAGAGAAAGCAAGCAGAAAAAGCCAAAGCCCTTAAAACCAAAAGGCAAGGGTAATAAAAAGGATCCCAAGGCTTTGAGCATTAGTGGATAGGAGGGCCAAAAAGGAATAAAATCCTGGCCTAAGCGGCTAAATCAAGCTGTCCCTAACCATGTGCTTGTGGCGTGAAGGTGTCAAGTGAAAACTTGAGACTGAGCGGTTAAAGTCAAGGTCCAAAGCAAAAAGAAGAGTGTGCTTAAGAACTCTGGACACCTCTAATTGGGGACTTTAGCAAAGCTGAGTCACAATCTGAAAAGGTTCACCCAGTTATGTGTCTGTGGCATTTATGTATCCGGTAGTAATACTGGAAAACTGCTTAGGGCCACGGCCAAGACTCATAAAGAAGCTGTGTTCAAGAATCATCACACTGAACTAAGAGAATCAATAACACTATCTGAATTCTGAGTTCCTATAGATGCCAATCACTCTGAGCTTCAATGGATAAAGTGAGATGCCAAAACTGTTCAGAAGTAAAAATCTACTAGTCCCGCTCATCTAATTAGGATCTGAGCTTCAATCAAAAACTCTGAGATATTATTGCTTCTCAACCTATTAGTCTTCTATTTTATTTGTCTAGTTGCTTGAGGACAAGCAACAGTTTAAGTTTGGTGTTGTGATGAGCGGATATTTTATACGCTTTTGGGGATAATTTCATATAGTTTTGAGTATGTTTTAGTTAGTTTTTAGTTTATTTCCAGTAGTTTTTAGGAAAAATTCATGTTTCTGGACTTTACTATGAGTTGTGTGTTTTTCTGTAATTTCAGGTATTTTTCTGGCTGAAATTGAAGGAGCTGAGCAAAAATCTGATTCAGGCTGAAAAAGGACTGCTGATGCTGTTGGATTCTGACCTCCCTGCACTCAAAGTGGATTTTCTGGAGCTACAGAACTCGAATGGCGTGCTTCCAATTGCGTTGGAAAGTAGACATCCAGGGCTTTCCAGAAATATATAATAGTCCATACTTTGCACAAGAATTGACGACGTAAACTGGCGTTCAACGCCAGCCTTCTGCCCAAATCTGGCGTCCAGCGCCAGAAAAGGATCAAAAACTGGAGTTGAACGCCCAAACTGGCACAAAAACTGGCGTTCAACTCCACAAATGGCCTCTGCACGTGAATTGCTTAAAGTCTCAGCCCCAGCACACACCAAGTGGGCCCCAGAAGTGGATCTCTGCATCATCCATCATAGTCCACTCATATTTTGTAACCCTAGGCTACTGGTTTAGTATTTAAACAACTTTTAGAGACTTATTTTGTATCTCATGACATTTCAGATCTAAACTTTGTATTCTCTAACGGCATGAGTCTCTAAACCCCATTGTTGGGGGTGAGGAGCTCTGCTGTGTCTCAATGAATTAATGCAAGTATTTCTGTTTTCCATTCAAACACGCTTGTTCCTATCTAAGATGTTCATTCGCGCTTAACTGTGATGAAGGTGATGATCTGTGACATTCATCACCTTCCTCAAACCACGAACGTGTGCCTGACAACCACCTCCGTTCTATATCCGATTGAATGAGTGTCTCTTAGGTTCCTTAATCAGAATCTCCGTGGTATAAGCTAGAACTGATGGCGGCATTCATGAGAATCCGGAAAGTCTAAGCCTTGTCTGTGGCATTCCGAGTAGGATTCAAGGATTGAATGACTGTGACGAGCTTCAAACTCCTGAAGGCTGGGCGTTAGTGACAGATGTAAAAGGATAGTAAATCCTATTCCCAACCGGATCGAGAACCAATCGGTGATTAGCCGTGCTGTGACAGAGCGCGTGAGCGTAGTTTTCACTGGAAGGATGGAAGGTAGCCATTGACAACGGTGATCCACCAACACACAGCTTGCCATAGGAGGACGTGCGTGCGTGAATCAGAAAACAGAGGAAAGCAGAGATTCAGAAGACAAAGCATCTCCAAAACTCCAACATATTCTCCATTACTACACAACAAGTAACTTTTAATTTATGCTCTACTGGTTATTCATAATTCAACTGATAAACATAATTGACTTCCTGACTAAGATTTACAAGATAACCATAGATTGCTTCAAACCAACAATCTCCGTGGGATTCGACCCTTACTCACGTAAGGTATTACTTGGACGACCCAGTGCACTTGCTGGTTAGTGGTACGAGTTGTGAAAAGTGTGATTCGCAATTTGTGCTACCACCCCTCACACTCAATTTCCCACTCTCCACACTTCACACTTTCGGCATCCAAAACTCCTTCATTACACCTCGTCCTAACCAACCAAATTCCTCATCTATCCGTACCTTCTAATCTCCTCACACAGCAACTCAAATTCATGGCATCATCAAGCTCCAAGAGGCAAAAGAGGAAGGAACCAATGGAGAACATTTCTTTCGATGAGAAGAGATTCAAAACTGCGTTCCATGAACAAGAATTTGAGCAGATAAAGCTCAAAAAGATACTGCCCGAGTTAACCTTCCAAATCAATGAAGACGAGTGCCCACAGATTCGGGAGAAAATTGAACAAAGAGGGTGGCAAAGGCTCACGAATCCAGAGGGGAAGATCAATGCAAACCTCGTAAAAGAGTTCTATGCAAATGTGGTTAGAGAAGACAAAACAAGGACCCAACCTTCAAAAGCTACGAAAGAGGAAAGGAGGTGGACTTCAGCCCAAATGCTATAACAAGAACTCTTCACCTGAAATCACCATATTTTGATAAGTGATGTGTGGAAAACGATCCAACACAAAACTCACCGGCAAGTGTACCGGGTCGCATCAAGTAATAATAACTCACGTGAGTGAGGTCGATCCCACAGGGATTGAATGATTGAGCAATTTTAGTTTAGTGGTTGATTTAGTCAAGCGAACAAGAGTTTATTTGAGTGATTTGTATCCAATAGAAGCTAAATTGCATGAAATTAAAGAGAGAGGGGTAATTGACTGAAAATTAAAGGGGCAAGGAAAGTAAAGAGCTGAATCTTAAAGTGCAAGTAATATAAATTACAGAAACTTAAATTATAAGAAAGGTAAATGACTGAAGCTTAAAGTTCAAGAAATGTAAATTGCTTGATTATAAAAGGAATTGGGAATTGGGATTGACAAAATTAAACAAGAAAAAGTAAATTGCAACAATCAGGAAAGTAAAAGATGAATTGAATTGACGTAGATCTCAAACAGAAAATGTAAATTGGCTTGAAGAAGCCTTAGCAGATGAACAGAAAGAAATCCCAGATCTCAGGGGTCAAGAGACTAGAAAACTAAATCTAGATCTCACTACCTTCCTTGATCCAATTTAGAAATCAATTGCAAGAGAATTAAAGATCAAGCAGTAGAAAAAGTAAATTCAAATCTCAATTCCTCAAATTATGCAGTGAAACGAAAACAGAGATCTCAAGGTGAGATTGAGACAGAATTTTCTCAATTCTCCACAACCAAGACTCAAGCAAGAATTCCAGTAAATAAAACGAGAAAACCAAAGAGGAAGAGAATTGAATTCTCTTCCAGGATCCAAGTTACAGTAAGTAAAATCCTCCAAAAGGTGCAAATTCAAAAGTAAAAGTTGACGTCCCTCCTAAATCAAACTAACTTCTATTTATACACTTTCTTCTAATGGTCTTGGAGCCTTGAATTTGGGCCTTGACCTTGATAGAATTGGGTTGATAATAGCCTCTGTTGATTGCTCTTGGTGTTGGGAAGAAAACCACTTGTAAATCGGACCATGAACTATTCACGTTTGAGTCAACGTTTGAGGCAAACGTTGACTCAAACGTCTTCGTGTGTGACATTATGTAGCTCGGCCAAGTTGCTGTCATCCACGTTTGAGCCAGCGTTTGAGGTCAAACGTGAGGTCAAACGTGGCCCTTCCCAAGCAGCTCTTCTAGCCAACGTTTAAGGCAAACGTTGGCGCAAACGTGGCTCAATTAAACCATCAAACAGGGGTGCTCTTCCATTCCCTTATGGCGCCAACGTTTGAACTCAAGTTTGAGGCAAACGTTGGCGCAAATGTTGCATAGCTCCAGGGGTATTCATTCTTGTTCTTGTGGCGCCAACGTTTGATCTCAAGTTTGAGACAAACGTTGGCGCAAATGTTGGCTTGCTTCCAGGGTGTGGTTGCACTCTTTCTCACGTTTGAGTCCAAGTTTAAGGCAAACTTGGACGCAAACGTGGCTTCCCCTGGGTAAATATGCTATGCCAACGTTTGCCTCCAAGTTTGAGGCAAACTTGGTCGCAAACATTGGCCTCCCCTGGTACATAGGCTATGCCAACGTTTGCCTCCAAGTTTGAGGCAAACTTGGGCGCAAACTTGGGTGCAAACTTGGGCTTCTCTCCAGGGCATTAGTAATGAAATGCATGCTTTTATTAATGCATTAACGTAAAGCATGAATTGCCACTTGCATTAGAAATGCATGGCTTTAATTAATGATGCTAATGCTTTAACTTTAAATCATTCATTCATTTAACGCCTTTATTCATTAGCATTAGTAATTAATTGTTCTATGCATGCTTTCATTATATTATTGCATTTAATTAGTAATGCC
Source organism: Arachis hypogaea (assembly GCF_003086295.3). Classification (NCBI taxonomy): domain Eukaryota; kingdom Viridiplantae; phylum Streptophyta; class Magnoliopsida; order Fabales; family Fabaceae; genus Arachis; species Arachis hypogaea. The sequence goes on from NC_092055.1 coordinate 77,447,536, forward strand.
AATTACTTAACATAGCATTCATTTATTTCATTCATTTGGCATTATTAATTAAATGTTTCATGCATGCAATCATTTCATTCATTCGGTCACTTAATAATTAAATGTATGCATGCATAAGCATCAATGCATGACATCATGATGCTAATGCCAAGATTCAATGGTCATGGGCCACGCTTTCAAAAGTGTGGCCTAAAGTTCCAAAGCATGCCCAAAATTCCTTTTCCACCATTTCTTCACCTACAAATAATCAAAACAACCAATCAAAGTATCACCAAATTCACAAGGTTTAAAATTCATTCAAAAATCAATTAATTTAAGCTTAAACCCCATGATTTTGTGTCAATTAAAGGATGGTTGGTTGATTCAAAGAAACCATGCAATTCCACTCCAAATTACTTACTTACAATGCAAGAAAGTGCATAAATCCTATTAAAATCAAAGAAAAAGACTAGTTAATCTAGGCTAAGATGACTTGTCATCACAATACCAAACTTAAAAACTTGCTTGTCCCCAAGCAAGCACTAAACATAAGAAAAGATAGAATGAAATAGAGAAGTATGCATGTCCTTATTAGGCATATAGTTGAATTTGGTTTACGGGGGTTTTATGCAGATCAAAAGTAGCTCATTTATTATTTGCTGTCAAAATAAACCATGTTTTCTTAAGGGTTCACCAAGATTGCTGCTATGATTCCTCACCTTTTTGCTTATTTCCCTTGTTAGCTTTTCTTCTTTCTTTTGTATTACAGAGTTTATTATTTATTGAGGGCTTGGTAGCAAATGTTGTAGTGGCCTTTGGCTTAATTTCACTCAACATTTCTTCACCACAGACACATGGCTCATCTTTTCTTCCTAGGATCATTGATGCCCTGCATCTCTTTGGATAACTAACTGTTTTGTAGCTAGGTTGCTCTTTATTGTGGACTTTCAGTTGGCAATCACAAATCAGTTGATCTAAGTTGTCAAGTTTTAAAATACTCCTTAGAACTTACTTGTCCAAGCATATCCTAGTACACAAACACCACAGGCATATGTCCTAGGGTCCAAGCTATTGGTGTCTAGCCTTATTGTTTGTTTCTTTGCCAACTTTTGGCTTTTCTTCTTTTTTTTCTTTTTGTTTTGGTTTATTTTCAAGGGGCTTTCATAAATTGAAGGATCATAGCAGCAAACTGGCTTAAGCTTCAAGTAACAAGTCATTATGCAGCAATTATTGTATGAGCTAACAATTGAATCAAACACACACCACCACTAACTTTTATTCTAACTTTTGCAAACATTGAACAATTGCTTTTCTAAATTAAACATCTTTCTTTTATTCAAATAGCAAGGGGAACAAGGCAAAGTGCTCAAGTTAATGAAGGATGACATTTATTATGCAAAAAATCTTTCAAGTAAAAAAAATTATGCAGATAGCTTTCTTCAGCATGTACTTCCACTTGCTACTAAATGATCATTCCAGCCAGACATAAAGGAGTCTTTGAATTAATCATTACATAACAACAAGAATCAAGTATAGATACAACTTGTGGGTTGCAGCTTCTCATTCTTCCTTTTGTTTGCTCCTTTGAGTCATAATGCAAGTGTTCTTTAATTTGTTGGCTATTTTCCTGCATAATCCTCGAAGTGGCTTGCTTCTCAATCCCTTAGGGTATCCAGTTAATTTGCAAAGCTTATTTATGGGCTTTTGAACTTACTTTGGTGTGTGAACACCAAACTTAGTTCCTTGCCAATGTCTCTCATGCAGCAAATTTATTGTCTGTGAAATCCTTTTCCCATGCTAAAGGTAATAAAACTAAAAACTCTGAAACAGCAAATAGTTAACTAGTTTATCTAAATGTTGAAGCTAGCATTATGCAGAGAGTGAGAATGTGTTTCCTGATGAGATTTTGGTGGAACACCAAACATAGAATCCTTCATTCTCCCTTACATTATTTTGGTGTGCAACACCAAACTTAGCTTCTGCAATGTAGACAAAACTAATTGACTTTTTTTATTGAAATAGCCATGAAAATAAACTACCTCAGGTTGGGTTGCCTCCCAACAAGCACTTCTTTATTGTCATAGCTTGACATCTTATCCTTTGATCATGGAGGTTGAAAATCATAGTGCCTCAGCTTTTCTCCTCTTACTGTGAACTTCCTTCCGGTCTCCTCTTTGATGATCTCTAGGTGTTCAAGTGAAAGGATCCGGTTCACAGTATAGCACTCAGATGATTGTGGAGATACCTTCATTGGTTGGGTGTTTAACATCACTTTATCCCCTGGTGAGAAGCCTTCAGTGGGGATTTTCTTATTTTTCCACCCTTTTGGCCTCTTCTTCTTTTCTTCTTTCTCAGGAGATAATTCATGTCTTGGTGGTTCTTTATCTGGAGTGTTGAGGTTCTCATCTGGGGGTTTTGGATCTAGTTCCTCCTTGATTTCTTTGGTCTGTTGCACCATCTCTACTTCTTTCAAGCATGGATTTGGAAGTCTTGGAGTTAACTCATTGAATGCCTCTTTCAAGCTTTGATCTCTGGCCTTATCTTTCATAGAATCTTTTTCTTGAATTGGCTCATGCAAGGTTTTAAAAACATGGAATGCTAGGTGCTCATCATGCACTCTTAGCAATAATTCCCCCTTTTCAACATCTATCAATGCTCTGCCCGTAGCTAGGAAAGGCCTCCCCAGAATGATGGGAGTGTTAGGGTCCTCCTCCATATCCAGAATGACAAAATCAGCTGGGAGAAGAAATTTTCCCACTTTTACCAGCACATTCTCTACAACTCCAAGTGCTTGCTGAATGGATTTATCAGCCATTTGAAGAAGTATTCGTGTGGATTTCTGCTCGACAATTTGGAGTTTCCTCATTAGAGATAAAGGCATCAAATTTATGCTTGCACCAAGATCACAGAATGACTTCTCAGTGTTATGTTTCCTATGGTGCAAGGTATATAAAACTCCAGGATCATCTTTCTTCTCTGGCAACTCTCTTTGGAGAATAGCACTACATTCCATTGTCATTTCAACAATTTGTCCTTCTTTTTAGGGACTTTTCTTTGTTAGCACTTTCTTCATAAATTTGGCATACACTGGCATCTGTTCAAGTGCTTCTCAGAAAGGAATATTGATGCTGAGTGTCTTGAATATGTCAGGAACTTTGAGTATTGCTTATCCTCATTCTCTTTTTTGAACCTCTGAGGGTATGGAAGTTGGGGATATATGGCTTCACCCCTTCCTTCTTTCTTGTAGCTGTGTTTCAGGATGTCCTCATCTTTCTTTGAGCTTTTTGCATTCTTGGTCTTTCTCTCCTCTTCACTTCTCTCTTCTGTCTCTTCTTGTGAAACTTCTCTGTTGTGTTCTTCTTGATTGATGCTTCCTTCTCCCTAGTCTTCTCACTTCCCACTATGATTGCTTTGCACTCCTTCCACTTTGTAGCTTTTTCTTTGTCCCTTGGTGGTCTTGAGTGGCACTAGGGATGCATTTGATTACTTCTCACCCATCTCTGTAATTCGTTTAGCCATTTGTTCTATATATCTTTCAAGATTTCTATTGAAGCTTCTTGGTTTTTAATTGAAGCTTCTTGGTTTTTACTTGTTATGGCTTGATCTTTTCGTGCTGCTTCCTGATCTTGTCTTGCCATCTCTTGGTTTTTCATGAGTTTCTCTATCATTATCTCTAGACTAGAGATTCTTTAGGAGTCTGGATTTGGTTGTTGTTGTGTAAAATGAGATGGTTGTTGCTGGAAGTTGTTTGAACTATTTGTGAGATTATTTGTGGGTGGAATATGGATGTGGAAGGTGGATGATGGTTGTTTTGGGGTTTTCTATATGGATTGTGGGTTATGTTTTGCTGGTTGTTGTTCTGGTTATTTCTTGGTTGTTTAGGTTTGAATTCCTTGCCATGGTTGTTGGTTTTGAGTGTGGTTATCTCCCATCTGAGATTTGGAAGGTTCTTCCAGGATGGATTGTAGGTGTCACCATAAACCTCATTTTGGCCTGAACCATGGTTGTGCACATATTGAGGTTGTTCCTGCTGCTGATCTTCTGGTTTTCTTCATTTTGCCCCATGTGGTTGATGGTTGGCTTGTATTCACTACTGCAACTTGCAAGCTATCAATCTTTTAGCATCTGCTCAAATTGTTGCTGGATTTGCTGCTGCATTATTTGTTTGAGCTAGGATGGTGTTACTCCTTCAACTCTAGCACTCCTTCCTTTGTGTTGGCTGGCGTTGTCTTGATGAGCAAAGAAATATTGATTGTTTGCCACCATATCAATGAGATTTTGGCCTCTTCAGCTATTTTCATGAGTTGCATTGAGCCTCCTACTGAATAGTCATGTGCCTCTTGAGCTTTCATTGTCAGTCCTTCTAGAAATTTGGAGTTTATCCCATTCATTAAACATCTCAGGAGGCACTTCCTGATTAGAGCCTTGTATCTCTCCCATGCCTCACAGAGAGGTTTAGCATCCATCTGTGTGAATGTTTGTACTTCAGTCTTCAATCTAATAACTCTTTGAGGTGGGTAAAACTTGGCAAGGAACTTGGTTACTAGATCATCCCAATTGTTGATTCTGTCTCTTGGGAAGGATTCCAACCATTGAGTGGCTTTGTCTCTGAGAGAAAATGGAAATAGCAGTAGCTGTAACTGTCAGGGTGCAACGCCATTAGTTTGACAGTGTCACAAATCCTCAAGAAAGTATACAAGTGTTGGTTTGGATCTTAAGTGGTCTCCTCCATAAGAACAGTTGTTCTGCACCAAGGTGATGAGTTGGGGCTTCATTCAAAGTTATTTGCATTGACATTTGGGGTAAGGATGCTACTCCCCACAATGCCTTGGATTAGCAAATGTATATGAAGCCAATACTCTCTTTGGGGCTGACCATTGTCGTTGGCCACTCCCACTTGTGGATTTGTTGGATTTTCCTCCATTTCTTGGTTCTCTTCTCAACCTCCAAAGTGTTTAGGATCAAAAGGTGTGGATTCATCGCTTCTTCCTCCTGACATAAACACAGAACAGGAACCAGAATTAAACACTCTATTGCTAGAGTGAAGTTAGTTAACTTAAGCAAAAATTCAAACAGTTAGTGCGTTAGTAAAAAAAATAAAGAAACAGAAAAGAAAAAGTGCTTGATCTAGATCTCCTCTTCACTTAATCATTGGTCAATCTAATTCAATCCCCGACAACGGTGCAAAAACTTGATGTGTGGAAAACGATCCAACACAAACTCACCGGCAAGTGTACCGGGTCGCATCAAGTAATAATAACTAACGTGAGTGAGGTCGATCCCACAGGGATTGAAGGATTGAGCAATTTAGTTTAGTGGTTGATTTAGTGAAGCAAACAAGAGTTGATTTGAGTGATTTGTATCCAACAGAAGCTAAATTGCATGAAACTAAAGAGAGAGGGGTAATTGACTGAAAATTAAAGGGGCAAGGAAAGTAAAGAGCTGAATCTTAAAGTGCAAGTAAATATAAATTGCAGAAACTTAATTGCAAGAAAGGTAAATGACTGAAGCTTAAGTGCAAGAAATGTAAATTGCTTGAATTATAAAGGAATTGGGAATTGGATTGCCGAAATTAAACAAGAAAAAGTAAATTGCAACAATCAGGAAAGTAAAAGATGAATTGAATTGACGTAGATCTCAAACAGAAAATGTAAATTGGCTTGAAGAAGCCTTAGCAGATGAACAGAAAGGAAATCCCAGATCTCAGGGGTCAAGAGACTAGAAAACGAAATCTAGATCTCACTACCTTCCTTGATCCAATTTAGAAATCTATTGCAAGAGAATTAAAGATCAAGCAGTAGAAAAAGTAAATTCAAATCTCAATTCCTTAAATTATGCAGTGAAACGAAAACAGAGATCTCAGGGTTAGATTGAGACAGAATTTCCTCAATTTTCCACACCCAAGACTCAAGCAAGAATTGCAGTAAGAAAACGAGAAAACCAAAGAGAAGGAGAATTGAATTCTCTTCAGGATCCAAGTTACAGTAAGTAAATCCTCCAAAAGGTTCAAATTCAAAGTAAAAGTTGACGTCCCTCCTAAATCAAACTAACTTCTATTATACACTTTCTTCTAATGGTCTGGAGCCTTGAATTTTGGGCCTTGGCCTTGATGGAATTGTGTTGATAATAGCCTCTGTTGATTGCTCTTGGTGTTGGGAAGAAATCCACTTGTAAACCAGACCATGAACCATTCACGTTTGAGTCAACGATTGAGACAAACGTTGACTCAAACGTCTTCGTGTGTGACATTATGCAGCTTGGCCAAGTTGCTGTCATCCACGTTTGAGCCAGCGTTTGAGGTCAAACGTGAGCTCAAACGTGGCCCTTCCCAAGCAGCTCTTCTAGCCACGTTTGGCCCAACGTTTGAGGCAAACGTTGGTGCAAACGTGGCTCAATTAAACCATCAAACAGGGGTGCTCTTCCATTCTCTTATGGCGCCAACATTTGACCTCAAGTTTGAGGCAAACGTTGGCACAAACATTGCATAGCTCCAGGGGTATTCATTCTTGTTCTTGTGGCGCCAACGTTTGACCTCAAGTTTCAGACAACGTTGACGCAAATGTTGGCTTACTTCCAGGGTGTGGTTGCACTCTTTCCACGTTGAGTCCAAGTTTAAGGCAAAATTGGATGCAAACGTGGCTTCCCTGGGTAAATATGCTTTGCCAACGTTTGCCTCCAAGTTTGAGGGCAAACTTGGCCACAACTTGGGTGCAAACTTGGGCTTCTCTCCAGGGCATTAGTAATGAAATGCATGCTTTTATTAATGCATTAACGTAAGCATGAATTGCCAATTGCATTAGAAATGCATGGCTTTAATTAATAATGCTAATGCTTTAACTTTAAATCATTCATTCATTTAACGCCTTTATTCATTAGCATTAGTAATTAATTGTTCTATGCATGCTTTCATTATATTATTGTATTTAATTAGTAATGCAAATTACTTAACATAGCATTCATTCATTTCATTCATTGGCATTATAATTAAATGTTTCATGCATGCATTCATTTCATTCATTCGGTCACTTAATAATTAATGTATGCATGCATAAGCATCAATGCATGACATCATGAATGCTAATGCCAAGATTCAACGGTCATGGCCACGCTTTCAAAAGTGTGGCCTAAAGTTTCAAAGCATGCCCAAAATTTCCTTTTCTACCATTTCTTCACCTACAAATAATCAAAACAACCAATCAAGTATCACCAAATTCACAAGGTTTAAAATTCATTCAAAATCAATTACTTTAAGCTTAAACCCCATGATTTGTGTCAATTAAAGGGTGGTTGGTTGATTCAAAGAACCATGCAATTCCACTCCCAAATTACTTACTTACAATGCAAGAAAGTGCATAAATCCTATTAAAAACAAAGAAAAAGACTAGTTAATCTAGGCTAAGATGACTTGTCATCAATGAGCTCAGTTATCATGTAAGGAAAATAAGAGCCTGACAATGATGAGCTCACAGAAATCGTGACTGATATCTGTGTTATAGCAGCTGACTGGGAGAGGTATGCAGATGGGAGACCCAGATTCATCAAGAGGGGAGACCTTAGCCAGGAGGCCAAGGGATGGTTTGAACTCGTAAGGAGGTCTATCCTCCCAGCTACAAATAGTTCAGAGGTCATATCAATCGACTGACTATGGTACATTACCTAGTACAGGGTGGAAAAATCAATGTGCATGAACTCATAGCTGAGGGGATTTAAGAGTCAGCTGAGAAGGTTGATCGGGTGCCAGCCTTTGGTACCCCAGCACTATTCTCAGATTGTGTACAAGAGCAAGGTAGTCTCGAGGATAGCAATCCAGACTGGGTGAATCCTGGGAGGCTAGTTACACCTCCAGCGTCTGATCTATACTACTCCCGCCCAACAACAAAGAAGACCCCAATAGGAAAGAAAAAAGCAAAAGAAGGAGCTCATCAAGAGGAACTCATCAGGAAGAATATCAACAAAAGAACATCATGACCAGCAACTGAATATGAATCGCCTTTTAAGACCATTGAAGATTTGGGGATGAGACATATGGAAGGACAGGACCAATACTAACCTTCAGTCCAACTGGATAAGCCAAAAGAAGAGTGGCAAAATAACAATAGAGCAGCAAACAGGAACACTACTCCAGCTCACTACCAACCAATATAAGGAAAACGTAAATAAGCACTTGAAGAATAGCAGGGAAATAGCTCAGATGAAAGCATTCAATGAGTTTATATACTAATGAAGGACGGCAACTACATAGAAGAGTTCAACTAAACCTCAAGCCAATTGAACAATGCTAGTCATATGCATCATCTAACTATGCTACCTACATATGATGAGGTTCAAAAAGATTTTGTAAGAACAAGAAGGAGGAAAGTGAAATAGCAGAAGGAAACACTAAAGAAGAAGATGGAAGATGGTAGTTTCTGGAAGAAGTTGATTGGAAAGAGCAAGGGAGTGGAGTACCAGCACTCAAGAGGGACACAAAGAGGACAAGCAAGGAGGGGATCATGGTCATCCACATGAGTAAAAGGTGGTGGAGTTCCTTCGTTGGTCCATCCTTTTTCTATGCTTTAAATAAGGAAGATCTTGTATGAAATAGAACATGCTTTCATGTTAGTTTGAACCTTTTTAAATTCTGTTTTTTAAGTTTTTTGTTGAATAGGTTCTATGCTTGCTAGTCTTTATGTCACTGCCATCCTTTCCTTACTTACTTGTATGCTTGTCCTTTTGAATCAAATGAAAAGAGAATGAGTGGTTTATTAAAGACCAGAGTGGAGTTCATACTATGGAGTAAGTCCTGAGCTTGTGGTGTGGTCATAAGTTAGCTAAGTTGGTTCAACCACAAGGTGGGAAGACAATATCTGTCCGGAATCGTATGCTTGAGACACACCCCATGAGACTAACTAAATAACAAGATCCTAATATAGAAGGGGGGAAAAGAAAAATGAAAGTGGAAAAATAAAAGAAAAAGAGTAGCAATAAGGCTAGGCACCAAATGTTTTAATCTTGAGGCATATGTCTGTGGTGCTCCTGTGTGAGGGATTTACTTGGATGAATAAGCTCTTAGGGGTGCTTATCCTTGGTAACTTGGGTTAACTAACTCGGGATTATCAAGCTGAAAGTCCACTGTCAAGAGTAACCTCACTACAGAGCATTTAGTAACCCAAGAGGTGCTGGACACCAAGGTTCGAGGAAGAAAATAAATAAACCATATGCCTGTGGTGTGTATGTATGGAGGAGAGACTTGAGGGAGTAAGTCCTTAGGGGTGCTTTCAACACCTAGCACTTGAACCAACTGGTTCGGTAGTGTTGGCTGAAAGCTTATTTAAAGAGTTGCCCCTTACAGAGCACTTAGCCCTAAGAACACAAATAAGCCCTGAAATAACAACAAAAGGATCAATGAATAAAAGTCTCAATGGGATGCAATCACAGTGAGGATTCTATGACATGATAAAGGTCTGAAAGCCAGTGAAGGAATGAACCTAAGTTGCTATGCATGAAACCACCATAAAACTAGAAACTGACTTCCACAAGAAGACTCATTTCTCTTGGCATTCCCATTTCATCATTCTCTTGTTCAAGTACTTGCTTAGGGACAAGCAAGGCTTTAAAGTTTGGTGTGTGATGCTAGGGGATTTTGTCCAGTTTCACTGACCTTTTCTTTACTGTTTTTAGGGTAGTTCATGCATTTTCTTAGAAAATAAGCTAGTCTGGGTGGATATTCACTTACATCTTAATTCAAGCATACATTGTTAACTTTACATGATTTCATAAGGATTTTGCATGAATTTAATGACAAATTGGATGTTGCATTTCCCATGACTTGGATAGAACTTTGATGCACTTTATTGCTTGATTTCAGGACAAAAGAAACAAGGAAGAAACACACGTTTAGCAGCCACGTTAATCTAACTAACTGACCTCTAACATGGAATGGGAGCTAACTTGCAAAGTTAATGAGAAAGTAATCGCCATAGCCCTCTGAAGCCATCATAGCCCACGTTAAGAGTCACGTTAACTAAGTTAACTAAGTAACGTGAACTCTAACGTGGAAGAAAGAAAGTGGCAGCCAACGTTAGTGACACTTACCTTTGTCACTAACGTTGGAACCAGCTCATAAGTGGCCACGTTAAGATCCCACGTTAACTTAGTTTAACGTGACTCTAACGTTGGAAGAAAAGGAGAAGCCAACGTTAGTGAACTAACCTTTGTCCACTAACGTTGGCAGCCTCAATAAGCCACGTAACTCCCGTTAACCTAATTAAACGTGGAAGCTAACGTGGAGATAGCATTGACGCCAACTGTTAGTGCACCTACTTGCACTAACGTTGATGACCACACAAGCCTATGAGCCACGTTAACTCCCACGTTAAATTAGTTAACGTGGAAGCTAACGTGGATAAGAGTGATGAGCCAACGTTAGTGACACTCACCTTTGTCACTAACGTTGGAGATGGCTAGCATTGCCTACGTTAGAAGCCACGTTAACCTAGTTAACGTGGACTCTAACGTGGGAAATAGGGGCATATTGGAACGTTAGTGACAAAGGTAAGTGTCACTAACGTTCTCTTTGAAGGAGGCCTACGTTAGCCACGTTAGCTAAGTTAAACGCTAGGGAAGGGGGAGGCTTATCACGTTGGAAAGGTAAGTCCAATAACGTGTGCGAAGGACCAAGAGGCAACGTTAGTGGCAACGTTTGTGCCACTAACGTTGAGGTTAACGTGGCTCATACTTGGGTGAGCAACGTTAGTGAAAAAAGGTGATTGTCACTAACGTTCTCGAACCACACCTCTACTTAACGTTAACACCACTAACGTCCTGAGCTAAAAACCTGCCTACTCACACTTTCTGCAAAGCCTTTCTTCCAATAAGCGCAATAAGAAAACTTCTCAAAGGCCCATACCTAAGACTTGAAGAGCCAACTAGAAGATCAGAAGATAGTATATATAGGAGTAGCTTTGAATTAGTTTAAAGAGCTGGAAACTTTAGGAGCCTTTGGCCTAGAATTACTCTTTGTTTTACTTTCTCTTGCACTTCTAGTTACTTTCAGCATGTATTCTCCATCTGTTTTCATTTTCCAGAGCTATGAACAACTAAACCCCTTTCATTGGGTTAGGGAGCTCTGTTGTAATTTGATGGATCAATTTTGTTTTCATTCTCCTTCTTCTATCTTTTCTCTTGATTTTACTAGAAAGCTTTGATCTTCATCCAATTGGGTAGTTATCTTGGAAAAAGAAGCTATTCATACTTGGATCCTTCTGAACCTTGAAAGAGGAATGAAGGGATCATGCTAGAAATACTTTCTCATGCTGGACCAAATTGGGTGTGGATGGATATGTGACTATA